>NC_084623.1:13415745-13513245 GCF_033978795.1 Nerophis ophidion
TAGCAACACATTACAAAAAAGTTGGCACAGCGGCATTTTTACCTCTGTGTTACATGGCCTTTCTTTTCAACAACACTCCGTAAACGTTTGGGAACTGAGGAGACCGATTTTTGAAACTTCTCAGGTGGAATTCTTTCCCATTCTTGCTTGATGACCAGCTTAAGTTGTTCAACAGTTGTGGTATTTTAGGCTTTGTATTGCACCACACATTTTCAAAAGGAGTCAGATCTGGACTCCAGGGAGACCAGTCTAGTATCTGCATTCTTTTACAATGAAGCCACGCTGTTGTAACACGTGGCTTGGCATTTTCTTGCTGAAATAAGCAGGGGCGTCCATGATAACGTTGCTTGGATGACAACATATGTTGCTCCAAAACCTGTATGTACCTTTCAGCATTAATGTTGCCTTCCCAGATGTGTAAGTTACCCATGCCTTGGGCACTAATGCACCCCCATACCATCACAGATGCTGGCTTTTGAACTTCACACCTATTACAATCCGAATGGTTATTTTCCTTTCCAAAACTTGGTTTTTGGTTTCTTAGGAAAATACTTTAAAAACAGATTCAAGAAGACAATTGTCAAGACTTCTTTGAACTAAATACCTTTTCCAGATGGTTGCGGCATTGACGTGATTGATGGTGACGGAGATGGTCACTGACTGGTTTTCCATCACGAATACAATTTCTGGTTTATCAATGATAACCGGAGCCTCTTGAAGATACGGGCCTTACAGAACCAAAGCATAGGAAAGCTTAGTCACACCAATACGGGTTTTGTATCACACAATGAAAAGAGAATGGATGCTTTAAACTCACTAAAACTGTACCTCTGTCCAACAGTAGAACTGGGTCTGTAGCAGCCGAGGGCTTGCTGAAGGCTTTGGAGGTGATGGTCAAGATCCTGAAAGAATAGCGCACACCTTTGGATAATGTGCTGATGGTATAGGTGGTCTCCTTCAGGCCCGAAGCAATAATGGTCCATTGGATGGAGCCAAGGGCTTGTTGCTGGATGGCATACATCAAGGATTTTGGCTCTGGATGAAAATATGTTGTAAATTAGAACTATAACCGTTTTAAAATGTTCTATCCATCACACAATATGACTCATTTTCAGTCATTAAATAGTGCAAAACCATTTCTCTGTCAGCCGATGATGGATTTGATGGATTCCATCACGCGTTTTTTTTGCATACCAATGGAAGGGTCTAGTCTCCTTGGCTTCTTCCAGCTGAGGATGACAACTTTGCCTGTGATTGATTCGATCACTGGGGTCCCATCAGGAGGGTCAGGAAGGATGTCTGAAAATGAGTTGAAAAAATGGAAACAAATTGCATTCAGTCAAACTGGCAACAAGGCCATTGCCATCATCTAAGGTTTAGGTCACAGGTGTCAAACTCAAGGCCCAGGAACCAGATCTGGTCGGCCAGGCATGTCATTTAAAGTGGCCTGCTTAGTCATTTAAAGTGATCTGGCACGTTATTTATGTGGTCACCCACATAAGTTTAAAGGCTGGAAAGCACTTTTTGTCTTATTTTCGACAAAAAAATGAATGCATATGCATATGTTTTATACCACAGGTGTCAAACTCAAGGTCGGTCCCACCATCTCATTAAATTTGGCCCACAAATTCTTGAAAAATATATTCGTTAATAAAACACCAATCTTTTCTTACTAAATGTCTTAATTAATTATTTAATTGACTGCATTTTGACAGAAAACAATATGTTTTATACATTACCTACTAAACTTTAATATTGCAATATTCTAACAAATTTTATAGTAACATACTATCCCAAAAAATGTTGGGGGTCAAAATAAAAATGAATAATTAAATATCTGCTTGACTTATGATTTCAAAAAATATCCATAAAATTGTACAATGTAGAAATGACAATAAATTTTACAGTAACATTGATGGTGGTTTTACAGCATATTGCAGTAAATAAAATAAAATAAAAATAACTATGTTATTGTACTGTCGACTAAGGTGCCAGTTTATTTTTTTTTAAATTGTAAAATCTATAGTTGTTTTTTTTATCATGTATTTCTGCAAATGGAAAAACGGTACCTCATTGTTGTGGTAAAAAACTGACAGCAGGTAAAAAAAACTGTAGTACTGTTTTTCTATTTACTGTAATATGTTGTAAAAACCACCGTAAATTTTACAGTAAAATACAGGCGATTAAGCTATACCTTTTTTTTTCCGTAAAATGTAAAATATATATACACATACATATGTGTGTATGTATGTGTATTTATATATAAATATATATATATTTGTTAATATACATACATATATATATATACACATACACATTTATATATACACACACATATATATATATATATATATATATATATATATATACACACACACATATATATATATACATATATACACACACACACTTATATATATTTATATATATATATATATATATATATATATATATATATATATATATATATATATATGTATGTATATCCACAAATATATATATATATATTTATATATAAATACACATACATACACAAATATATATATATATATATGTGTGTGTGTACATAAAATCTGTAGGTATATACATATATATACATATATATGTATATATAAATGATAAATGGGTTGTACTTGTATAGCGCTTTCCTACCTTCAAGGTACTCAAAGCGCTTTGACACTACTTCCACATTTACCCATTCACACACACATTCACACACTGATGGAGGGAGCTGCCATGCAAGGCGCCAACCAGCACCCATCAGGAGCAAGGGTGAAGTGTCTTGCTCAGGACACAACGGACGTGACGAGGTTGGTACTAGGTGGGATTTGAACCAGGGACCCTCGGGTTGCGCACGGCAACTTTCCCGCTGCGCCACGCCGTCCCAATATACATATATCATCAGGAGATTTCTCCTGACGATTGAGGGAACCCCTCATGAAACAGTTCTGTAGAGATGAAGTAGTCTTGTGATTTTTCCCACACATACACACATATATATATATATATATATATATATATATATATATATATATATATATATATATATATATATATATATATATATATATATATATATATATATATATATATATATATATATATATATATATATATACAGCTATAATTGCGATGTGGCCCTCAAAAAAAAAAGTTTGACACCCATGTTTTAAGTCACAACAATATTTATCTACAAAAAATTACACTTAGCTCGTACAGTGGAGAAAACTGGATAATTACCTGTAACATAGAGATGAGCGTAGCAGGTGGCCTTGCCTATTTTGTTAGATATGACGCTCTTGTACACGCCACCGTGGCCATGACCCACTGAGCGTAAGACCAGGCTGTGGACATCACGAACTGAATAGAAGTGAGAAGATGAAACAAAAACATTGTTATTGATATTAATCTTCAATAACTGTTGAACCAGGTATCATAATGTATCTTTTGACAATGCACAGAGTACACAACATGGCGTTCACCTGCACAATCACTGATCTATTCAAACAATTTACATTCTTTTTAATAAGATAAACTAAATAAAAATGAATAAAAAACAGCTGTGTTAGCTTTATTAAGTAATATAAAAACATAATGTACAGCGCTTAACTTCTACGGTGTATGCTGAGAATTGCTTCTTCCTCAAACACAACATCAGCAGCTTCTCGATATTTTCATGAATAAATGACCTACATTTTTATATCGATTTAACGCCTTCGACTGGTGTTATCGACTCATTTTGCTTCAGTTTGGTGCATATTTTTGAAATCCTCAATCTCCAAGTTGGCTACATGCATACCTAGGTCATGTTTTTAGATTCTTTCCTTCCGTAATTCAATGAACATCAACAACACTGTCCTTCCCACTCACATTTTTATGGGAAAACATTGTTTTCTCTCTGTAACTATCCGTCAAATAGTTATTTATAAGCTAATGCTGGTGCGTAAGACCCTAAATGTTTTGGTCGGATCTTAAAGTGACATTCTTTGGACCAAATCGGGGTGAGGAAGTTCGTAGCCTAAATCATGGCAGCCAAAAGACAGCTTATATCCCAAATTACTCATGAGTTGTGCCACTCGTGAGCCAAAGTATCACAATATTCTCCAAGCGTGCAACATTTTGCATACATTCAAGGACTCAGAATCTTTGCATTTTCAGATTTCCATTGCGGTTTTACAATAATTACATTGTGTCATCTTTCTGTCCTCTGTGCTTTCAATTCTTCTGCCGTTGTGGAACCAAGCAATGGTCGGGTAGGGTAGTCCAGCCACTTTACATTTCAGCACCGCCTCCTTCCCCTCGATGACATCAAGATCATAGAGGGGTTTAATGAAGTCAGGCATGGTGAATCTCTCAACCTCATTCTCAGGGACCTCAGGCTCCTCTGGTATGGACGGCATCTTCTCCAGTTTAGCCCTAAAAGCAGGAAGCAGAGCTCGAGTGAATGCAAGTCCATGTATTTGTTAATATGTTACAATAAGATGGTTAAATTTATTATTGTACATAATAATTATAATGAGTATATTGTAGCTTCCCGGAAGAGTTAGTGCTGCAAGGGTTTCTGGGGCTTTGTTCTGTTGTGTTTATGTTTTGTTACGGTGCAGATGTTCTCCCGAAATGTGTTTGTCATTTTTGTTTGGTGTGGGTTCACAGTGTGGCGCATATGTGTAACAGTGCTAAAGTTGTTTATACAGCCACCCTCAGTGTGACCTGTATGGCTGTTGACCAAGTATGCGTTGCACTCACTTGTGTGTGTGAAAACCCCTGGATATTATGTGACTGTGCCGGCACGCAAAGCCAGTGCCTTTAAGGTTTATTGATGCTCTGAACTTCTCCCTACGTCCTTGTACACAGCGGCGTTTAAAAAGTCATGAATTTAACTTTTTGAAACCGATACCAATATCGATAATTTCCGATATTACATTTTAAAGGATTTATCAGCAAATAATATCGTCAATCCGATAATATCAGACATTTCTAATATAAACGTGTCCATAATAAACTACTACTACGGTACTTATAACTTGTACAACATGTAAAGTACAGAATATCAGAAACATTTAGTCATGTAGAAAAATCATCACCAAACATCTTCAACAATCAAAGCATGATTCTAACAATCCATATTTGGTGTTATTCATGGGTGAAACTCCTATCTAGACATGGAAGTGTAGCTCCTCTCCTCTAAGTGCAAGTGCTCCTAAAGCAGGAATACAAATTCTGTATTCCTACACAATAGGAAATCTGGCAAGACAACGATTTACTGTAGGTATTTTTTATAAAAATTCTCTTCAAAAACGTGTTTATATCTTTTTTGTGTTGAGCTGTTTCAAAAAGCATAATGTTTAGAAACATTTCATTTAGGCAAATTAATTGTCCGGTCTTGGGATTAAAAACTTAAAAATGATCTCTCTAGTGTACACTTATTAATGACAAAAAAATATATCTTTCTGCAATTAATTAACATGAACAATACATACATACATATATACATATACATATACATATATATATATATATATATATATATACAGTGATATAAATGTACATACATACATACATACACACACATACATGTATGCATGTATGTATGTATATATATATATATATATATATATATATATATATATATATATATATATATATATATATATATATATATATATATATATATATATAATATATATATATATATATATATATAAACAGACCCAAATATACCCAATAATGTAGTAATGATGTAGTAATGATCCTACATCTGTGAGGAGATGGCCGGCCGTGGCTCTTGTATGTAGAGTTCAGCAGAACATTCTGATTCGCCATGACAGTTAGTGGCTGTTACTGTGTAGAAGCCTTCATCGTCATTGGTCACATGAGAAATGATGAGGGAGTGACGGCCATTCTCCTGAAGAATCCGAATATCCTCACTTTCAGTGAGTGGATGGTCTGCTGAGAAAAAGAAGTCTGTTACACATTATACCAATTTCATCTTGAAGACTAATTTGGATTTTAATAGTCCAATCTGATCCGTTAGATTTTGTTCCCAGTCGACTATCTGTCAAATCTGTGTTTTTTTTAAATTGTTTTTTTAAAGAGAGAAGTCGGTCACATGATGTATAACTCTAGCAGCCATAACATGCTTATTTAAGATGTTTATAAAAGGAATACACTCGTTCATTAAAATGAACAAAACGGAGATCTCGTGTGTGTCTTTTTCTAAATAAAAACCTCAACGTAATTGAAAACGTTTAGTAAGGTCTTATCATTTTTTCGTGTGACTCTCAATTAAGAAAAAGAGCGCCTCCCCTCCCTCACTCGTGTGCTTGGCCTTGTCTTCTTGTACTGTAACTTTTCATAGAACCTCTATTTTGCACTGTTCTGCGAAATCTAAAACATGGAATTGTCAATCGATAAGATCTTCTCGACGAAAAGCTCAAGTTCGGGGGGAACTTGCCTGTCCTGACGGACTCTTGGGAGAAGTGGAGAGCCGTCTGCCTGGGGATTTTTACCATCAAAGACATTCAACACATCTATTTATTTGGAACCGTGATAACAGGTTATCTGCTGATTGGATCGAGTGTTGCTCTGGTCTATCGACAGATTCGAAAGACGATGGGAGCCATTCAAGGAGCTCATTAGGCAGAGCCTTGGGGATTCAGACATTGACGATTTTTTAATTGAATCGCAAATTTAACAACATCTCGGAGAAGCTTTTTGCACTGCACTTCTGCTTGAGGTGCGCCGGGACATGCCTCTGCTCGCTCTTCCCGCATCACAGCCACGCCCCTGCTCGACTGCAGGCAATCTGCAATCTTGGTCTAATGAGGGCAGACGGCAAAAAGACCACCGTACCCAAAGATCAGGTGCCGGAACGTAGTTCTCTGTACACAGTAAGCTATCACGTCCATGGCTCCCCTCCCGCATACTTACTCTCTCTCTGTGCCTTCCCAGTTCCCGTGTCTTATGTCCTGTGTGTTTACCGCAGTGCTTTCCCTGTCTACCGTGATCGAGATGTGTGCCTCGACTTTTTATTGGATTCCGGACTGCCTCCCTCGCTCCTCTGCCCCTGCTTAGTCACAGACTTTTTGTAGCCTCGCTATACCACCCCCCGACAACCTGCCTGTCTCACGGACATTCGAGCCTGCCTTTGCCCTCCAGGACTGCCGCCTCTCGCTCAACACTCACAGTAACACACAGCAGTTAATTCCACCTACTCAGTGGCCTAGTGGTTAGAGTGTCCACCCTGAGTTCGGTAGGTCGTGAGTTCAAACCCTGGCCGAGTCATACCAAAGACTTTGAAAACGGGACCCATTGCCTCCCTGCTTGGCACCCAGCATCAAGGGTTGGAATTGGGGGTTAAATCACCAAAAATGATTCCAGAGCGCGGCACAGCTGCTTCCCCCTGCTCTTTCCTCACCTCCCAGGGGGTGAGCAAGGGGACGGGTCGGATGCAGAGGACACATTTCACCACACCTAGTGTGTGTGTGAGACAATCATTAGTACTTTAAATTTAATTTAACACACACAGTCTCACGCACACATTTGAATTTTGGTCACACTAAATTCTGTAGTTTATATTAGTATTGTTTATTATTATATTATATAGATATATGTATAATGTTTTTATGTATAATAAATCATAGAGCTACTACACCCCCTTGTGGTCTGTGCCGTCTACTCCCCCCGTCTGTAACACTGCAAGGGAAAATATGGTCAATTTGAGAGCCACAGCTGACAACTAGAGAAGACAAACCTTTGGAATAGGTTTGCTTGTCCTAACCACAACAATTCTTTATCTTCAATGCGGCTCCCTCTGCATTGGCCTTGGCAGGGTCAAGCTGTGAACACCCCAGTGAGACCATTGTAGTGAAAGGCGCTCCAAAATCTTGCAGATCTTTTTTTTTAAGACACCTGGGATGTTGACACTGTTCCGTGATGCCGAACGCAGGCTTTTTCGGACTTACTGACAAACATGTACCTAAGGAGTACTCCTGCATGGATATGCAGACGTACACCCTAGCCCCTTTCTACTCCTTTGCCGCTATGATGAACTACCGAACAGGGCCCCGATAGTTCAGTAGAAAAAATGTTGCTTAGTAGGTTATAATCCCCGTCAGGTACTCAACTCGCCTCAAGGTTTAATTTTGGACTATTTCAAGACAGCCCTACTGAAAGTTAGATTTCCTAAAAATAATTTTAAGTAAAGATCAGGAGAGGCCATAACTAAGTCCAAAAAGACCAGGAGTTCCTGATTCAAAACCCACTGCCAGAACAAACATCTGGTTGTTAAGGAGATGTCAGTTTTTGAAAGCGTCCTTGAGCAAGGCACCGTTCCCGACATTTCTCCTTGTATGCGTGCAATACAACACCTGAATATAAACAGATTTTCTGCTTCCACTTGAATTTTCCCATTAATCCCCCCTTGAAAGAAACATTTTTAAAACAATTCTCGGGAAACTTACCAAAGTGAGTCCAGACAACCTTTGGTCGCGGCGTCCCACTGACTTTGCAGTCAAATCGAGCGTTCCGCCCCTCAATGACTTCCAGAACATCCAGTTTGCGTGTAAACAGAGGTTCAGCTGAAGGAATCACTTTGAGTTTTCCACATGAAGTCACTTCCTCTGAAGCGTAAAACAAAAGTACAGCGGTCTTTATTTTGGAATAATAGTGCCATATTTTTTCTTCATATTAAGTCAAGGTGGTCTTCGTTGTACAATGTTCTCATGTGACGACGATTCCAGTTCCGAAGGCATTCCCATACATCTTTTGATAACGGGCCAAAAGGAAAACAGAACATTAGTAAAAATACTAACGGATAAAAATACGTACTTTGGAATGACTTGACATCACTTTTGTTTTTTTCACCTAAAGGGGACCCATGATGATTTCATCTACATTAAAAACACTTTTTTGTGGTCTATAAAATTTATATTACCTATGTTTTGGCATTAAAATAAACATCTGATTATTAATTTATGTTGTGAATTTTGCTCCAAAATCTATTTTAACACCTCTTTTTTGAGTCTGTCTGCAAGATGTCGTTGTGGCTTGTGCAGCCTTTTGAGACACTTGTGATTTAGGGCTCTATAAATAAACATTGACTGATTGATTGAGTGATTGATTGATTGATGTTGGATTCTGGATGCGTTCCCAGGTTGCAAATTAAACCATACCCCACCCTCCCCAAAAGTATCATAAATTATCTTTTGAAAAATGTTTATATATATATATATATATATATATATATATATATATATACATATATATATATATATATATATATATATATATATATATATATATATGTATATGTATATATATATATATTTATGTATATATATATATGTATGTATATGTATATATATATATATATATATATATATATTTATATATTTATGTATATATATATATGTATGTATATATGTATATGTATATATATATATTTATGTATATATATATATATATGTATGTATATATATACAGCATATATAATAATAATATATATAAATATATGTTTTTATATGTGTATGTATATATTTACATAAATAAATAAATATATATACATACAACAACAACAAAATATATATATATACATAAACATATACTATATATATGTATGTAATATATATATGTGTATATATATTATATATACATATATACATATATATATATATATATATATATATACAAAAAATTTTACATATACCTACATATGTATTTTACCTGTGTGTTATTGTAGTATTTTTAGTATAGCTTTTAAATGAATGCATAATTTAGGTACTGTATATTTATAGTTTTTTTTGCATGCATTTTCCTTAAAGCGTCGGAACATAATTGTTTGGTAGACCGAAGACCACCTGTATACAGCGTAGAATCCTAGTATTTAAAAGATACCTTTAGCTGTGCTGAGCTTGCACATATATGTCCCAGTATCATCCTCGTGTACCGAATTAAGCAGCAGGCGACATTTCCTTCCATCGAAATGCATCTTGCAATTCAGTAACGCGGGTTGGATCAGTTTCCCATCCGCCAGCCAGTCCACGTCGGTGTCTTTGGGTCCGATGACGTGACACTCAAACAGCACCGTGTCTCCCGCGTTTGCTGTGATGTCTCTGACGGGGCGGATGACGGCCAGGCCTGGTTCGACTGGTGCTGCTGCGGGTAAACCAACAGGCTCAGCTTCAGACCCGGTTCATTGTTACAAGTAGGCTGGGTAAGTACCAATGAAATCCTTTGAAAATTTCGGTACATAAATGCAAATAAATGCCCACACAAAAAATTGTTTTTGAAGAAATACGAAGTGACTGGGGAGAATGAAGTCTGGTCCATCAGTTCATGCTCAAAGACTTTTTTCATATATTGGTCAGACATAGTCTGAATTAGGGTTGTGTGCCTATGGTTCTTTTCCTCTTTGTTACTGAGGACACGACGTCCACAGTTTCCAAAAACCATTTGAAATGTGGACACGTCAGTCCACAGAACACTTAGCTCAGTTGGTAGAGTGGCTGTGCCAGCAACTTGAGGGTTGCAGGTTCGATTCCCGCTTGTGCCATCCTAGTCACTGCCGTTGTGTCCTTGGGCAAGACACTTTACCCACCTGCTCCCAGTGCCACCCACACTGGTTTAAATGTAACTTAGATATTGGGTGTCACTATGTAGAGCGCCTTGAGTCACTCGAAAAAAGCGCTATATAAATATAATTCACTTCACTTCACTTTTGCACTTTGCATCAGTCCATCTTGGATGAGCTCGGGGCCCAGCGAAGCCGGCGGCGTTTCTGGGTGTTGTTGATAAATGGCTTTCGCTTTGCGTAGTAGAGTTTTAACTTGCACTTACGGATGTAGCGGAAAACTATAGTTACTGACAGTGGTTATCTGAAGTGTTCCTGAGCCCTTGTGGTGATATCCTTTACACACTGATGTCGCTTTTTGATGCGGTGCCGCATGCGGGATCGAAGGTCCGTAATATCACCGCTTACGTGCAGTGATTTCTCCAGATTCTCTGAACCTTTTGATGATATTACGGACCGTAGATGGTGAAATCCCTAAATTCCATGCAATAGCTCGTTGAGAAATGTTGTTCTTAAACTGTTGGACAATTTGCTCACACATTTGCTCACAAAGTGGTGACCCTCGCCCCGTCATTGTTTGTGAATGACTGAGCTGATATTTGCAAAGAATAAGTTTGAACGTTAAGTATCTTGTCTTTGCAGTCCATTCATAACAAAACCGGGTTTTCTTTGACAAAAAGGGCATACAACTTAAATCTTTAAAAAGGTTATATTGACAGATGGATTTATGTTGATGTAGAGATTAAAACCTTGAATAACAATAACACAAAATATATTTTGGACCAAAATCTTTTAGGGTCCCTGGGATCAAGCCTGAGTGGAGGCCTAAATGTATATTTTTACACATATATTGTATTGTTTTTTGAAATACAAACATATCAGAATCGGCCCCCGCTTGCTTTGATTTTTCAGTGTGCGGCCCTCAGTGGAAAAAGTTTAGACACCCCTGGTTTAAGGCCAATTTTAGCCTATGAGCATGAACTAATGAAACCTGCTCGCATATGAGACGAAACGCCTTCTAAGAAAAACTGAACAATCCAGTCGCGATTAATCGAATGTATGAATATGAACATTCATATAAGCTTAAAAACTATTTTTGCAAAACTTACCTTTTACTTCCAGCTTCCCTTCACACTGCTTTGTCCCGTACTCATTGATGATCTTACAGGTGTAAATCCCCGTGTCCGACCTCACCGCCGACTTTATGCTCATTTCGAAAGTCCCATTCTCTGTCTCTCGGACGAGATGGCGTGGGCCAGTCTTTACTGTAACTCTGCCTCTCAGCCTGCAAGAGTTAAATAAAAATACAAAGTGTTTTTTCTTTTGGATTTTTTTTAACCAACCGATGACATTGAAGATGATCAAAACCCGAACAAGGGACAATAAAAACATGCTGCACATCACAGCATGCGGTTTTCATCTTCAAAAACTCTAGCTTTGCACTGATGGTGAGTCAGTATACATTTTTGTGTCCCTGGTTGCTGTCACGATCCGTGGTCCGGATCATGTTTTGGTTATGTTCTGTTAATTTTGGACTCCCTTAGTTCATGTTTTGTGCACTCCTTGGTTTATTTTGGTCACCATGGGGATTAATTGGGTTCACCTGCCTCTGGTTAGTGGTCCCATGCTCAGTTTCTGTCATACTTGAGACCTCAGATTTCGGGAGGAATGGGGGGCAGGGTGTGTAGTCGGGGGTGGGGCGGGGGCGTGGTTGGGGGCAGGGCGTGGTTAAGAGGGGATGATATATATATATATATATATATATATATATATATATATATATATATGAAATACTTGACTTTCAGTGAATTCTAGCTATATATATATATATATATATATTTTTTTTTTTTTATATATATATATACATATATACATATATATAAACAAAATAAATATTTGAATTTCAGTGTTCATTTATTTACATATACACACACATAACACTCATCTACTCATTATTGAGTTAAGGGTTGAATTGTCCATCCTTGTTCTATTCTCTGTCACTATTTTTCTAACCATATGCATTTACAGTAGATGGCGGTATTGTCCTGTTTAAGAGTGTCACAAAATTGCTGTTTACTGCAGACGAACTGCTTTACGGTAGACGAAAACATGACTGTTGTTGTTGTGTGTTGTTACCGCGCTCGGAGGACGTTGATGAAACTGCCTTACAATAAACCCACATAAGAAACCAAGAACTCGCCCCTCCATCATTCTACAGTTATAACGTCATTGGGCAGAAAGGTTGTTTATATTGTGGGAAAGCGGACGTGAAAACAGGCTGTCCTCACCCAGCTGGAGGGGGTGTTGCCTCCAGCTCCGCCTGAATTTCGGCAGATTTTCGGCAGAAAATTTCTCCTGGGAGGTTTTCGGGAGAGGCGCTGAATTTTGGGAGTCTCCCGGAAAATCTGGGAGGGTTGGCAAGTATGGCTGCTGTCAACTAATCAGAGAGCTATTTATTCACCTTGCTCGCCACGCTCAGCCGGCAGGTAATTGTTTGCTACAGGCACCTGTTACGTGAGTTTTGCCTTGTCCATAGTCAATGCTAAGTATTTGCCTTAGCTTCGAGTGCGATCAGGCACGTGGTTCTGTCGGCTCGTTTTGTGTTTTTTTGTATTACATTGATTTTGAGGAGTAAATCATGTTCTTACCCGCACGCTTTGTCCGGAGTTGTCGACCACGCAATAAGCTCCGAAAACCCCGACGTGACAGTACCGTATCTTAATTTGACTAACTAAAATGTGCACAGCGTTCCCTATGCTTCATGTGCACTTCCCTGCTGCACTATTTCTTAGTTTTTATCGTTCTATGCATTTTTACCTGCACTACGCCTGCCATCTCTGCATCCTGTGGTTCCAGCCCAACCCAACCCTAACATTGGGGACATTCGGCTGCAACTGTTACAATTCCGGGTTGACAAGCAGAAGCCGCTGTGCAAAAACATTCGCATAAAGTGCAATTTACTATTCAACTTTACAGTACAGTGTTGCCAGATGGAAAATAAATGATTCTACTAGAAGCCTAAAATTATCATATTTTGGAGGGAAGTAAAGTACGAATTTGACGATCTCCAGGACCATCTGCTCCAGCAATACATTACCACACGGCACTTATAGCACACCCTAACAGTGTGGCTGTGCCAGAATACCTTTAATTATTTTTTCTGACACCTTCAGAGTTTGCGCTTTTAGCTCGATGTCTAGCGCTCTCAAAATCTCCTTCGGGGGACACAGGTTCCAGTCACAGGGAGTACCCGGCAGGTTAGAATAGCTTATGATGCAGTTTCACCTTAAAATTAACTAGCAGCTCTGTTGGGGGAAAAAAAAAGCTGCCACTAGAAGAACATCGAGCTTACATGGCTGTAAAGAGGCAGGCGAGAAAATGCACAACTTCAGGCTCAGCTTCAGACCCGGTTCATTGTTACAAGTAGGCTGGGTGAGTACCAATGAAATAGTTTGAGAATTTAGGTACATTATTAAAACAAAGACAAATTAGTGTAGAAATACTAAGTGACTGGGGAGAAAGAATGAAGTTCATGCTCAAAGACTTTTTCCATATATTGGTCGGACGTAGTCTGATTAACAATCCGCATGGTTCTTTTCCTCTTTGTCACTGAGGACAGGACGTCCGCAGTTTCCAAAAACCATTTGAAATGTGGACTCGTCAGTCCACGGAACACTTTTGCGCTATGCATCAGTCCATATTGGGTGCTCTCGGGGCCCAGCGAAGCCGGCGGCGTTTCTGGGTGTTGTTGATAAATGGCTTTCGCTTTGCATAGTAGAGCTTTAACTTGCACTTACGGATGTAGCGACGAACTGTAGTTACTGTCAGTGGTTTTTCTGAAGTGTTCCTGAGCCCTTGTGGTGATATCCTTTACACACTGATGTCGCTTTTGATGCGGTGCCGCATAAGGGATCGAAGGTCCGTAACATAATCGCTTACAAGCAGTGATTTCTCCGGATTCTCGGAACCTTTTGATGATATTACGGACCGTAGATGGTGAAATCCCTAAATTCCTTGCAATAGCTCGTTGACAAATGTTCTTAAACTGTTGGACAATTTGCTCACACATTTGCTCACAAAGTGGTGACCCTTGCTTCATCATTGTTTGTGAATGACTGAGAATTTAATTGAAGCCGCGTAGCTGTGTAGGATAAATCTTTATTGGTTTTACAGGGCTGCTCTTCAATAAACGCAGATCACACAGTGAGCGTATTTTGGGGGCCCACTGTGCACATGTATTACATTTTCATTTCCTTCTCCCAATTCGTGCACTGTGAACAAGCCTGCATGCCCATGAGACCTACCAGTAAAGCAAAGGTTTCGGTTGTCCACTTATCTGTACCGACATAGTAATTTCCTGTCCTTCAACAACCACTTGATCATTTATCGTCGCCTGTCATGACAAAGACACAGATTGGGAATATGAGATTGTTTGTAAACATGGAAAATACTCACACAGTTCTTATTACTCGATGCAGGTTTTTGTATATGGTCTCACCAGAAATTCAGGGGCTTTCTTAAATGCTGTGTCGAGGATCCTCTTTGGCTCCTGTGAACTGATATCCGAGGCTTCCTCCAGGGGACTGAGGTACTCGTCATCCGATGTGATGGGGCTGCTGATGTCAATTGGAACACCCAGGACCCCCATTGATTTCTCAATGGGTTCTGTAAAAATAACAATGGCACAATTTGCCCCGTTTGATGACACGGAAAGCTTGTGGATTTAATTTGTATTCGCATGCTGATCAAAGAAGTGAAGAGTTGTTGTTTTTTGTTTTTTTTGGGGGGGGCGGGGGGGTAATTTCAAGACGTGAACTCAAATGTTGCATGTCATCTCCAAACAATAACAGATTTTCACCAGGATGTGATAGAGTGAGCCCCAGTGAGCAATTTATAGGTTCAGTTTTGCTCTCTGTTGCTATGGTAACTATAAGTGTGGTTGTTCAGCTGGAATATATTGCACATACAAATTGGCTGAGGGAAATAACAGACGTGAGTGTGAGGGAACTAACATGAGAGTGTAAAAGAATGTTTGTGAATTTGTATGTGGATTTCATATGTCGGAGAAGAAAAATATATTTTTGTACTTTGTACAACATTTTTGCAGTGTTCATGACATGTAGTTTATGTATTTTTGCTTGTCCCTCAAAAATGTCAGGCTTGCCACTGACAGGTTGTTTGTGTTTTAGTTGTTCCTCTGTGTGTTTAGTATTTCCTGTCTTTAGTTCCTCTCAGCGCTCTTATTTTGTGAGTTTCCTGTCTTTCTCCCTGAGCGCTGTTTCACCTCAGCTGCGGCTGATTGGCACCTGGCCACACCTGGCGTCAATCAGCCCGTTCCTATTTTTACCTGCTTTGTTCCTCCAGTCAGGGCTGGATTATTGTCGCTCTTGTCGTTGCTACCTGTCGTGTCATATCATGTCTTGTCAATGCAGCGTTGCGGTAAGCTTTATTTGATTGCGGTTTTAACTTACTGCCTTTTGTTCCCTGCTTCCAAGTTTGTTTTCATGTTACTGTACGACTTCTGTTTCCTGCTCGAGACCTGCTAACTTCCACGCTAGGCCTTTTTGTTTTTGCTAGCTTCCATGCTAAGCTCCGTTCATTTTCTAGTTCCCATGCTAGCTCTTTTTTTATTTGTTATCCACCCACGTGTGCGCTTTTTGTTTGTAACCCTCTGTTTGTTTTTTGTCTTAGTGTTTTAAATTAAATCATGTTTTCCTGCAAAATGCCTCCCTCCTTCTCTGCATCTTGGGGATTGTCACAAACTAACTCTGACAAAAAAATTGTATTGTGGAATTGATTTAAATGTATTTATCCCCCATAAGAAATAAACACTAAGCTTTTAGATCAAATAGGTGTTGTATCAAAAACAACACAATAAAATGTACTACAAACACCTACCATAGTTTTAACATATAATAACAATGTACTTGTAAAACCTACTTCTACTGTAACTTCTTCGAGCTGTTTGTCAGTCAAACACACCATCAGCGGCTTCTCAATATTTTTTCATGGGGTTATCGACTCATTCTCCTTCAGTATGAAGCAGACTGGCAGTGCTACTGTACGCTACGCAGTCAGCCGTGTTTTTCGATTATGTCTTTTTAGGGTTGTCAAATAATATATTTTTTAATTGCATTAATTCACGTTTTTGCCGTTTGTATTCATCGGGATTACCCGACTTTAATTTCAAATTATTTTAAGAAAATTTTCCAACATTTGTAGACAAATGCAATTGTATTATTTATTGTATTATTTATTGTATTATTGATTGCGGTTTTAACTTACCTTTTGTTCCCTGCTTCCAAGTTTGTTTTCATATTACTGTACGACTTCTGTTTCCTGCTCGAGACCTGCTAACTTCCACGCGAGGCCTTTTTGTTTTTGTTAGCTTCCTTGCTAAGCTCCATTCATTTTCTAGTTCCCATGCTAGCTCTTTTTTATTTGTTATCCACCCACGTGCGCGCTTTTTGTTTGTAACCCTCTGTTTGTTTTTTGTCTTAGTGTTTTAAATTAAATCATGTTTTCCTGCAAAATGCCTCCCTCCTCCTCTGCCACTTGGGGATTGTCACAAACTAACTCTGACAAAGAAATTGTATTGTGGAATTAATTTAAATCTATTTAATCCCCACCAGAAATAAAAACTAATCTTTTAGATAAAATAAGTGTTGTATCAAAAATAACACAATAGAATGTACTACAAACACCTACCATAGTTTTAACATATAATAACAATGTACTTGTAAAACCTACTTCTACTGTAACTTCTTCGAGCTGTTTGTCAGTCAAACACACCATCAGCGGCTTCTCAATATTTTTTCATGGGGTTATCGACTCATTCTCCTTCAGTATGAAGCAGACTGGCAGTGCTACTGCACGCTACGCAGTCAGCCGTGTTTTTCGATTGTCTTTTTTAGGGTTGTCAAATAACATATTTTTTTGATTGCATTAATTCACGTTTTTGCCGTTTGTATTCATCGGGATTACCCGACTTTAATTTCAAATTATTTTAAGAAAATTTTTCAACATTTGTAGACAAATGCAATTGCATTATTTATTGTATTATTGATTGCGGTTTTAACTTACCTTTTGTTCCCTGCTTCCAAGTTTGTTTTCATATTACTGTACGACCTCTGTTTCCTGCTCGAGACCTGCTAACTTCCACGCTAGGCCTTTTTGTTTTTGCTAGCTTCCATGCTAAGCTCCGTTCATTTTCTAGTTCCCATGCTAGCTCTTTTTTTTTGTTATCCACCCACGTGCGCGCTTTTTGTTTGTAACCCTCTGTTTGTTTTTTGTCTTAGTGTTTTAAATTAAATCATGTTTTCCTCTGCATCTTGGGGATTGTCACAAACTAACTCTGACAAAAAAATTGTATTGTGGAATTAATTTAAATCTATTTATTCCCCATAGGAAATAAACAGTAAGCTTTTAGATAAAATAGGTGTTGTATCAAAAACAACACAATACAATGTACTACAAACACCTACTATAGTTTTAACATATAATATCAATGTACTTGTAAAACTTACTTCTACTGTAACTTCTTCGAGCTGTTTGTCAGTCAAACACACCATCAGCGGCTTCTCAATATTTTTTCATGGGGTTATCGACTCATTCTCCTTCAGTATGAAGCAGACTGGCAGTGCTACTGTACGCTATGCAGTCAGCCGTGTTTTTCGATTATGTCTTTTTTGGGGTTGTCAAATAATATATTTTTTTAATAGCATTAATTCACGTTTTTGCCGTTTGGATTCATCGGGATTACTCGCTATTAAATTCAAATTATTTTAAGAAAAGTCTACAATATTTGTACACAAATGCAATTGTGTTATTTATTATCATTTTTAAATGTTTTACTTGGATGAAAGTCATCTATTTGCTAAAAACTTGGTTAGAGTTTTATCTAAAGTTTGTTCCGGCTGTATTTTGGAATGAAAATTACCAGTAAGCACACCAGTCTGTGTCTCTTCACTAAGTTTTGCATTGATGTATGCACTGATTTACCGAGGTAAAAAAAAGCTTGTACGGTCAAAATAAATTGCATGATTAATCCAATTGTGCACATAATTAATGCGGGAATTGTATTTATTTATTTTTCACAGGAGTTAACACGTTAATTCTGAAAGCCCTAGTCTTTTGTAGATTTAATGAATATCTTCCGCTTATTTTCAGCTCCGTCTCACAATTACCGTTTTTTTTCGGATTAAAAGTCGCTCCTGAGTATACGTCGCACCGGCCGAAAATGCATAATAAAAAAGGAAAAAAACATATTTATGTCGCACTGGAGTATAAGTCGCATTGTTGGGGGAAATTTATCTGATAAAATCCAACACCAAGAATAGACATTTGAAAGGCAATTTAAAATAAATAAAGAATAGTGAACAACAGGCTGAATAAGTGTACGTTATATGAGGCATAAATAACCAACTGAGAAGGTGCCTGCTATGTTAACGTAACATATTATGGTAAGAGTCATTCAATTAACTATAACATATAGAACATGCTATACGTTTACCAAAAAAATCTGTCACTCCTAATCGATAAATCCCATGAAATCTTCTTCCTCGATGTGGCTTCTAAACAACTCTGCCAACTCCATTTCAATAGCTACGGCAGTAGCATATAGCATATAGCAGTTCGCATCCCATGACCCACAATGCACTTCTGCCATGACCCTCCCCCGCCAAATTTTTATTGGTTGACGTGTGTGTGACGATTGCTGACATTTTCTTCGTCTCTTCCGCGAATGAGATAAATAATATTATTTAATATTTTACGGTAATGTGTTAATAATTCCACGCATAATTGGCTCCAGAGTATTTGAAAAAAACTGCGATTTATAATCCGAAAAATACGGTACTTTCTTCCTTACTATTGTTGGAAAAACAACTAACTGACCATCGAATAGCTAGCTAACTATTAGCTAATGCTAGCGACTGAGCCAGCAGAAATGTTGGGTCTTACAGGGTTTACTGTCACATTTTCTACGCCAACTAGCAGAGAGGAGGCTGGTAACCCGATGTTTTGCTTACAACCTAAAAGCATAACCTTGTATCCTAAAACAGTCTTAAAGGGGAACATTATCACCAGACCTATGTAAGCGTCAATATATACCTTGATGGTGCAGAGAAAAGACCATCTATTTTTTTAACCGATATCCGAACTCTAAATGGCGAATTAAACGCCTTTCTGTTAATCGCGCTGGAGGCGATGACGTCAGAATGTGACGTCGCCGAGGTAACACACCCACCATTTTCATTTTCAACACATTACAAACACCGGGTCTCAGCTCTGTTATTTTCCGTTTTTTTGACTATTTTTTGGAACCTTGGAGACATCATGCCTCGACGGTGTGTTGTTGGAGGGTGTAACAACACTAACAGGGAGGGATTCAAGTTGCACCACTGGCCCCAAGATGCGAAAGTGTTTTCCACCAGACCCCCATTGAATGTGCCAGAGTGTCTCCACATTTTACCGGCGATGCTAAGGCAGACATGGCACAGAGATGTATGGATAACCTGCAAATGCATTTGCAATGATAGTCAACGAAATCACAAAGGTGAGTTTTGTTGATGTTGACTGCCAGCTAATCGATACTAACATGCTACGCTAATCGATGCTAACATGCTATTTACCGGCGGTGCTAAAGCAGACATGGAACAGAGATGAATGGATAACCTGTAGATGCATTTTCAACTATATTACGTTTCCTTCCACCCACATTTAATGCGAAAAAAACACTTATCAATCGATGCGAAAGATGCGAAAGTCCTGATCGTTTGGTCCGGCGATGCTAACGCAGCTATTCGGCCATGCTATGGCTATGAATAGCGTCAATAGCCATTCGCTCAATAGCTTCAGTTTCTTCTTCAATATTTTCATACTCCAACCATCTGTTTCAATACATGCGTAATCTGTTGAATCGCTTAAGTCGCTGAAATCCGAGTTTGAATCCGAGCTAATGTCACTATATCTTGCTGTGGTATTCCCATTGTTTGTTTATATTGGCAGCACTGTATGACGTCACAGGGAAATGGCCAGTGTCTTCGCAGAGAGCCGAAAATAAGGCACTTTAAAGCTTTATTTAGGGATATTCCGAGACCGGTAAAATTTTGAAAAAAACTTCAAAAAATACAACAAGCCACTGGGAACTGATTTTTATTGTTTTTAACCTTTTTGAAATTGTGATAATGTTCCCCTTTAAGCTGAGGTACCTTTGATTGGCAATGATTTTAATTTAATTGATATTAATACATACCTGCTTTAATCGTGAGGTTTGCAGTGCTGCTGACTTTGCCTTCTTGGTTCACAGCGCTAACGCTGTATTTTCCACCATCCTCTACGTTGGCTGATTTTATGAGTAGACTATGTCGATCCCCTTCTACTTTGACCGCGTAATTGGGAATTCCGCTGATGTCAACATTGTCTTTTGTCCAGGTAACTGCAACACAACCACAGAGGACAGATTTAACACAAAAGCTCAAGGATGCGTTTATTAACATGGCATACCTTCAGGAATAGGGTAGCCTGTGACGATACATCTTAGCAGTACTTCTGAGCCAGACGTTGCTACTGTATCTTGAAGGGGAAACTCAAACAGGGGCGCTTCCATTGGGTCCTCCTCTGCAGATATATAGGAATCATCCGAAGAATCTGCAGTTTCACACAAATAGAATGATTGTTTAACTCATACAGATTGGAAAATGTGGTAAGTAAAAGAATGAAGTGTCTAACCCAACTCAGGCGACATCGGTCGTGGGCGACGGTGCTTTACTTTGGTCTTCTGCGGATGTCCCACAGGAACATCTTTCCTTACTTGTTCATCCTCAACAATGATTGTGGGGATTCTAATATTGGGGGGTTGTTTCGGGAGCTCCGCCTCCGTTGGGTTTGCTGGTGTCATCCTTGGGGGTTTGGGCGGCGCTTGAGGACATGGTCCTTGTACAGGGACAACCCTTTTTCGTACGAGTGGACTCTCAGGTCGGTTTTCAATTTTTCTCAGAGCAACTTCTATTGGCGTTTTTCTCCCTGAAGTCTCGTTCAGTTGCGTTTGCACAGGAGATTCCAGGGCTTGTGGGGATTCCTGTGTTCGGGAAATCCTCTGCACAAGAGGACTTGGGGGCCTTTTCTCTAGTTTGCGTATGGTCGTTTCAGGATTATGTTTACCTGGTGAGTCTACCATTTGTTGGTTGAATAACGCCGGCGATGATGATCTCTGAATTATTTCAGTCACCGGACTGACTCTGCTAAATTCCCGAACGGATCGTTGTCCTGGTAAGTCAGATAATTGCATGGACTCTGGATGGATGTTTGCGATACCACTACTTTCACTCTTATGGATTAGCTGCCCTAGCTGCACTGATTGCTGGTGTAGTCCATTTTCTTTTTTCTCTTTGACCCACTGAGATCGTTCCCTTTCTTGAAGCCTTTGGAGGACTTGTGGGGGAATGGGCTCTATTTTCCTAAAAGGCTGCCGCTGTCTGGCCTTCATACTGAGCTGTTCGGTTGAAAATGATTTCTTCAAATGAGGTTTACCAACAAGTTTCTTGATACGCTGTAGCTCCTCTGTGAACTTGTTCTCAATGTCCTGAACTTTTTGAGAATAGCGAGGTTTGTCCTCAAGCGAAGCGGCTCTCTGTTTAAACATAGATCTACGTTCAGCTGCGTCTTCTTTGAGAGCCTCTCTTAGATCTTCCCTGGAACTTTCTCTAGAAATACCCAATCGGCTACCTCCGTCATCTGAGTCGACTGAACCTGCCCGATTGAACCCTGCCCAGGATCTACCCGAGACGGAACCTTCGGGAAAATCAAGGCTTCGCCGTCTCTCTTCTAAATCACGGACCTTTTCAAAAACTTTGGAGCTTGCCCTGGTAAGCTTGGGGGATGGTCTGGGAGTAATCTCTTTCCGGGGCTGCTCGTTCAGTGGAGTTTGTGGTCTGGAGGAATTAGTGTTACTTTGGGACAAGGATTTTGGCATTTTAACCTTTTCTTCAAACTCTGCGGGTACTGTGTCTTGGTATTCTGCTGGTACAACAGTTTTCTTACGCAAGCTGAGGGGTGTAGTTGAGCGACTTGGCATTGGAGAGGTGGAGTGGCGTTTGACGAGTCTTGGGGACGAGGGTGGGAGAACGTGTGGTGGAGAATCTCTAGTAGAATCATTTGACTGGCTCCTAAAATACATAATTTCAGCGATAGTTGATACGTTGGAACCACATTAAAATGAGTTTACGCTCGTTTAATATATTTGAAAGGGATTGCAGTGAGGATATAAAAATAGTATTTGTTGTTCTTGCCTTGTTTCGGTTTCATCATCTGCATACTTGTCCATTACTGCTTTTAAAAAATGGAAAGATACAGAATGAGAAATAAACACATAAATAGACACCACATCCCTTGAGATTTAAGTGCAGTCTCACTTTTGATTGAACAAATTGCCCCCCCCATAAAGGAAAAAAATCAACGTTTTAACATAAACTAACTAAGAGACAAGGTGACTACCTGTATGGGCAGCATGGTCCTCACAATCCACACTATTGTCTTTGGTCTCAAACTGCTCTCCTGCTTCATCCTCTGTTGTGTCAGATTCTAAAAAATATAGATGAAAACATAATTACTGAAAGCCCAGCAGAAAACTTGTGTATAAAAACATCAGTCAAACAAAAACCTGAGGGTCTAATAAAAGTTCTGTTCAATCGAGTTCTGTTCATCGTACCCGCAAAAGGGTGAATGGATTATGCATAAAACAGGGGTTGATTTATCCAAAAAACTAAATAAACCTCACATTTCAGTGTTTTCCGATAGTTAAAACTGTAACAAAATAATGTTCTGATTTGTTTATGCTAAAAGAGAATTCAGTCATCGGTGGACTTAAAAATAGAAAGAATTGCTGAGTCATTGGCATCCCACCAACTCTCGTGGGGTCCCGTCTCAGTAGGTGGAATTATATAAACGGGGCAGCTGTTTTTTTTCCGCCAGTAAAGCAGAGCCTCAACACTGTATGATGGATATTAATTATTTTACATTTCTACAAATATAATTACACAATTCAATTTCCATAGAACAGAACAAAGCCATTTATGAAATATGGAAATATATTAAACCTACGGTGATTGTTATTACAGTTGTCAGTTGTGGTCAATAAATTCCTTAGTTTTTCTCTATCCTCTTGTGGGGCGGATTGTCTCGTACATGCACATGCATCCTCCGCCGTTGCCATTTCTAATACAAAGTAGCGTATAGTTCTAACTTGTATCTTTTAGTAGACTGGATTTGGAAGTGCTCTAAACTACGACATGGCTGACGGGGCGGCGACTTGGCTTGGAGAGGTACGTAGGCCCGTAAATAAAACCGCCCACAAATTCCAAAGAGACTGTCAGAAAGCGGCTTGAAGATGGTATGTAAAAAAAAAAAAATCTATAACCATTCTTGACAAAGCACCACGATTACATGATATATAGAACACAAAAAGGGCTTTTATTGTAGAAAAAAAAAACTTTAATTGATGCAAAGAAAAAAAATGGATCCGAAATTTGGGCCTGTGGAGGGGGGCATGGTCTGTGTGTAAGGACCAGCTTCGAAGACAACGGCAGGTGAGTAGATTGCCCAGCTGGGACTTGTTATCTAATCACCTGTCGCCCTTATAAGAAGCAGCCGGAACGAGACACGGGGTTGGAGATGCTGGTGAGCATGAGAGCGAGAGACAGTTTGCTGAAAATCAAAACCATGCTGCTTTATGAAAATAAAAGACTTGTTACCTCAGACTAAAAGGATCTTTGTGTCAGAATAACACACCCCTTACCTATAACTTTTGTATTGGTGTGAAACTATCTTTATATTATATTAATCAAACTTGAATTTAATTTGATATACATTTTAGACAAAAGTGTTTCATGGGAAATCAATTGTTCAATAATAATTAAAAAAAAAAAAGATCCAAATTTATTATATACATTTGCAAATCTAGCTTATTTCCACCATTTCATACAGTGAATAAAATCAGTTTGTCTACCTTGCAAGATGCGTGCAATAAGGCTGGAGGGTGGTAATGATGTGGAGGGATATTTGCTATTTTATCCTTATCCTTATCAGTGACGGGGCAGAAAGGGGCTGGGATAAGTTAGCGGTCTTTTTTGAGGTAACCAATAACAGCTCGTAAGTTGAGGTAGCATTGCAGTTTAAATAATGTGTTGATATTGCTACACTCTCAAAAACATTCACAATAAATACATGTTTAAAACAAAATTTACAGTTATTCCCTGTGATTTTTATTGGATGATAGCACTCAAAAATTATTGCCAAAAATAATATAAACATTGTTGCCAAAAATAATATAAAACAATGTAGACGTTAATGATCATTTATACAGAAAATCAATAAAAAGGACAAATATAAAAAAAAGTAAGCTTTTAGGTGTTTTTTTTGTTCTTTTTTTTATTTTAATTTTTTAATACATTGGTTTTTAATCTTCATGATTTACTTCAAATTATTACATTATGTATTTATATACATATACATATATTTATTTTTAAATACATTTTGGCCAAAGGGGGCGCATTTCAATTTCTTAAACACACTTGTTGTTACATATGTTGACCAAAGGGGGAGCACTTCAATTTTTTACACAAACTTGTTATTTCATATGTTGACCGGAGGGGGAGCACATTTAAAACCGACACACAGTCGATTAGAAAATTCCCTCTTTTTCGAGACCACCCTAATTTTGATGGATTTCACCACCAGGAGTGCTAATGAGACATTCTCTATTAGATGCAATTGTTTTCCGTATCGGGAGCATGATTTATGTCCTAACTTATTCACCAGTCCTCATATGGAAGGTACTTTTCCTTGTTGATGTCTCAAAAAGGGTAGAAATACAACAACACACACACACACATACTTCATTTAGTATTAAATTGTAGCTTGGGAACTCAATGTCCAAGTATGCTATTCTAGTTCATAGAAAGGATGTTGTAAAGTTTTGAATTATTGGACATATCTTGGTACCATTCATCAAAAATATGAACATTTTAGTCAGTGTGCAAGCAAGCTAAGACACAGTAACTCTAAACCCTGGCAGATTTGAAAGTACGTGCTCAATTGAAATATAACTCCATGTGATTTGTGTTCCTTCTAGAAATACATTTAGAAAAATAAAATCTGCAAAAAAGCAAATCAGCATAACCTGACAGTCAGGGAAATGATGTGCCTTGAGATCATTGCTTCCTTTACGCTTGCCTAAGTACAATTGCCATCAATACATTAATAATGCAGTGGGAGTCATTTGACAGTCACTATTCAGTAAAGTGTGAGAAGCTGTCAAACCAGGTATCAGCATCATCAGTTTTTTGTTGACGCTTTTTTTCTACTCTATGAGCACGCAGAAAACCACCTTGAGTTGGCTTCAAAAAGAATAATAATAATATGTTTTACTTCAGCTTCCGTACTGAACTTAATTCAAAATGAAGACAATCCAAATTATGACCTGAGAAACATCCATCTGGCTCAGATAATTTGCTTTAAACTACAGTGGTGCTGTATGAATTTCATTTTATATTTTATGTATTTTATATATACATATATATATATATATATGTGTGTGTGTAGGTGTGGGAAAAATCACAAGACTACTTCATCTCTACAGATCTGTTTCATGAAGGGTTCCCTTAATCATCAGGAAATTTTAATGGAAGCACTCACATACAATGGTTTATATAGGGCACAGAGTGGGTGGGTACAGGCAGGCGTAGGGGCGTGGTGATTGGCTCATGTGTTACCTAGGAGGTGTGACCGTCTGTGGCGGCATGTTGAAATGATTTCACTGCGCTTGTTGAGGGATGACAGGTCTGGATGATATATAATAAACAGTTTCTCTTTTAAGCATAGGTTGCATCTTTTATTACTACTGTTGTAAGGTGTGCTGGATGCAAGAATTTGCCATGTTATTGAACATTCAACATTATTGTATTTGAGGTTCCAAATGTGCTTGCTGAGTTCTGTAGAATTCCGCAAAGTCTGGTTTCTAAAAGAGGCCTTGTAATTATTCCATCTGGTTTTAAACGCTCCTTCGGTTAATCCTACGTACGTGTCGGATGTGTTAATGTCCTTGCGTGTTACCTTTGATTGGTAAACGACGATGTTTGTAAGCACCCCCCGTTGAGAGGGCAATCAGGTTTCATATATATATATATATATATAGGCTTATACATCTATATGTGTACATATTATACATATATTAAAATAATGGATGTATAATTCATATAAACGAATATTAACAGTATGTAAAAGTTCAACTTCTACCTTGTTTCCTTCCGTGACAACCTCCCTAAATTGTGTAATCAATCACAAATATCAAGGAGCTAAAATGCGCCAAACATGGATACGTGTGGGGAATGTTTTGCATTTTTCCCATCTTGCCTCGTAATGGATTTGAATGGGTGTCATTTTTACTTTTTTTTGTAGTGTGTGGACATTTTTTTATAATGTCAACACATTTAATTTTGTGTGTTTTTTTTTTTTTGTTTTTGTTTTTTTTGTCAGCATGACTAGGGATGGTTGTTTGTATTGGCTCAAATGAGTAAATACTGTGCTCAGCTCCAGAGCATAATTTAAAGTCATTGACCTGAATTACTCACATTTTCCACTAGACAGCAGGAGCATCTAAATTGTCAGACTATTAAAAGAATACAATCTCTTTGTGAGATAGATTCCTTGTGAAACTCATAACAGTCTCATGGGCCAAATTGAAAACGTAAAGATGTAGACGAGCACCCCTTTGGACACCTCTGCCATATATGGACAATCCAGTGCGAAAAACGTCACAGGTTATTGCAAATTCTAAACTGCTCGTTTTGGTGGAAATATGGTTTGATTTCAAATTTTTGGGACTTATGCAGATCCCAAATACACAGCAGCTGGCAGCAATTGGTAAGAAAAGTTGGTTTTGCATAATAGGGCTCCTTTAAATATGCATAACTAGGGGTTATCACTCAGAAATATCAAGCAACTAAATTGCGCCAAACATGGATATGTGTGGAGAGTACTTTGCATTTTTCCCATCATGCTTTGTAATGGATTTGAATGGTTGTCATTTTTATTTTTTTTGTAGTGTATTGACATTTTTTATAATGTCCACACATTTCAGTGAGCAGTTTGTGTTATTTGTGACTATGTCGTTTGCCTTTTTTTTTTGCACCATGACTAGGGAAGGTTGTTTGCATTGGGTCAAATGAGTAAATACTGTGCTCAGCTCCAGAGCAGAATTTAAAGTCATTGACCTGAATTACTCACATTGTCCACTAGATAGCAGCAGCATCTAAATTGTCAGACTATTAAAATAATTCAATCTCCTTGTGAGATAGATTCCTTATGAAACTCACAACAGTCTCATGGCCCAAATTGAAGACGTAAAGATATAGACAGGCAACACTTTGGACACCCCTGCCATGTATGAACAATCCAGTGCAAAAAACGTCACAGGTTTCTGCAAATTCCAAACAGCTCATTTTGGTAGAAATATGGTTTGATTTCGAATTTTCGGGACTTATGCAGATCCCAAATACAATTTTTTTTTGTAATCTGTTGACATTTTTTATAATGTCCACAAATTTCAGTGAGCAGTTTGTGTTATTTGTCACTATGTCGTTTGACTTTTTTTTGGCACCATGACTAAGGAAGGTTGTTTGCATTGGGTCATATGAGTAAATACTGTGTACAGTTCCACAGCATAATTTAGGGTCATTGACTCGAATTACTCATGTTATCCACAGGATGGTAGCGGCATCTAAATTGTCAGACTACTAAAAGAATTCAATCTTCTTGTGGGTTAGATTCCTTATTAAACTCATAACAGTCTGATGGGCCAAATTGAAAACGTAAAGATGTAGACGAGCACCCCTTTGGACACCTCTGCCATAAATGGACAATCCAGTGCGAAAAACGTCACAGGTTTTTGCAGATTCCAAACAGCTCGTTTTGGTGGAAATATGGTTTGATTTCAAATTTTTGGGACTTATGCAGATCCCAAATACACAGCAGCTGGCAGCAATAGGTAAGAAAAGTTGGTTTTGCATAATAGGGCTCCTTTAAATATGCATAACTATGGGTTATCAATCAAAAATATCAAGCAACTAAAATGCGCCAAACATGGATATGTGTAGAGAGTGTTTTGCATTTTCCCATCATGCTTTGTAATGGATTTGAATGGTTGTCATTTTTATTTTTTTTGTAGTGTATTGACATTTTTTATAATGTCCACACATTTCAGTGAGCAGTTTGTGTTATTTGTGACTATGTCGTTTGCCTTTTTTTTTTTTGCACCATGACTAGGGAAGGTTGTTTGCATTGGGTCAAATGAGTAAATACTGTGCTCAGCTCCAGAGCAGAATTTAAAGTCATTGACCTGAATTACTCACATTGTCCACTAGATAGCAGCAGTATCTAAATTGTCAGACTATTAAAAGAATACAATCTCCTTGTGAGATAGATTCCTTATGAAACTCACAACAGTCTCATGGGCCAAATTGAAGACCTAAAGATATAGACGGGCACCACTTTGGACACCCCTGCCATGTATGGACAATCCAGCGCAAAAAATGTCATAGGTTTCTGCAAATTCCAAACAGCTCATTTTGGTAGAAATATGGTTTGATTTCAAATTTCCGGGACTTATGCAGATCCCAAATACAATTTTTTTTTGTAATCTGTTGACATTTTTTATAATGTCCACAAATTTGTATGTGACTATATCGTTTGACTTTTTTTTTTTTGCGCCATGACTAGGGAAGGTTGTTTGC
Source organism: Nerophis ophidion (assembly GCF_033978795.1). Lineage (NCBI taxonomy): Eukaryota > Metazoa > Chordata > Actinopteri > Syngnathiformes > Syngnathidae > Nerophis > Nerophis ophidion. The sequence continues at coordinate 13,445,104 of NC_084623.1, forward strand.
ATTGGGTCATATGAGTAATACTGTGTACAGTTCCACAGCATAATTTAGGGTCATTGACTCGAATTACTCATGTTGTCCACAGGATAGTAGCGGCATCTAAATTGTCAGACTACTAAAATAATTCAATCTTCTTGTGGGTTAGATTCCTTATTAAACTCATAACAGTCTCATGGGCCAAATTGAAGACGGGCACCTCTTTGGACACCCCTGCCCTATATCAGAATCAGAATCAGAAATACTTTATCAATCCTCGAGGGGAAATAAACATTTTCAGCACATATGGACATATATTTGCAAATTCCAAACAGCTCGTGTTGGCGGACGTATGGTTTGATTTAAAATTTCCAGGACTTATGCAGATCCCAAATACACAGCAGCTGGCACCAATAGGTAAGAAAAGTTGGTTTTGCATAATAGGGCTCCTTTAAATATGCATAACTAGGGCTTATACACTGAAAATTAGTACAGTCAGTTTTAAAGAAATACATTATCAGTAAGTCCGGAGCATTTCATAAAGACCAAGTTCAAATCAGTTAAACAGCAACAAAAATTCAAATTCCACTTGCCTGATTATTACTTTCATGGTGTATCCCCAGCTCTTTTTTTTATTTATTTTTTTTAGTTTTTGCCTTCGCTTACCGTCGGCTACAGGGACTTCCCCAGCATTCGGAGGGGATTCCAAGTCCAAAAACAAGCCAAAAACCCCTCTATGAACATACTGGCGGGTATTTTCTGGTGTTAAAAAACAATTTGCACGAAGCAGGATTCAATTCCAACGCTCAGAGAGAATAAAGACACTTGATCCATTATGTAACAAGTTCCACCTCAGACCCTCGGCGGTTCTTCCGGGAGGATCCGTTCGGGGGGGTGGGTGAAAAGTATCGACAATTAGCCTCCGTCCGCGCGTGGAAATTGTCTGTTGAATGCATATCATCTACTCTGAAGGAGCACCCCCGCCAGTCCACCCGGCGCCCAGCAACGGCGTGAGCATCATCTCGCTGGGTTCCACCCAACAGGCAGCACATCAATAGGCAGAAGAAAAAAACAGTGGGAGTGAGCCAGCCCTCCTGGGATCAGTGCTCTTCAGCATTGGTTGACATTTTTCATGTTTTCCTATCGCCATGCGTCCAATTCCGCGGCTGGTGTGTGTTGTCAGCGAGCGAGTTTGGGTAGGGGGGGGGGGGGGGGGGGGACGTCGCTGCAAAAGCTGCACGGAGCTCCACTGCATTGCCGTTTCATTTCCAAGAAGATGATGGTTACATAGACTGACTGCCGCACACCACCTTTGTATCGACCACTATCGATTTGGGAATACCGTATTTCCTTGAATTGCCGCCGGGGCGCTAATCAATTTAGATTAGATTAGATTAGATTAGATAGTACTTTATTTATTCCGTCAGGAGAGTTCCTTCAGGAAAATTGAAATTTTCAGCACAATCCCATTCAAGATCAGACAAACATTACAGGGAGACAGAACAGGATCGCTGACGGGTCTGCCGGCTTCCAGCGCCCCTTACAAAAAAGATGAGTTACAGGTAAACAAGGAGGGAGGGGGAATGGGAGAAAAAAATAGAAGTTTAAAATAAAATAAAAAAATCAGTCTTAGCCTGTGCCCTGGAGAGGGGGTGCAGACTGAGGCCAAGGGAAAAAAACAACAACTCATAGCCATAGAACACATCCCTCTTACATGTGTGTAAGAGGGAAACATCAAACATCAAAGAACACATTGGACATTAAAGACATTAAAGCAGCAGATACAACCATACACTCCTACATACAGCTATGAATAAAAAGTAAAAGAAACATATCCACTGTGGTGGCCTCTGCGGTGTTCCACGCCATCGTCCACTGGGGTGGAGGGAGCATGGCCAGAGACAGGAGCAGACCCAACAAAGCAACCAAGACAGCCGACTCTACTCTCGGCCAGTGTCCAGTCCGCATGGATGAGCGATGATACGTCCAAGGTGACTGAGGTGTCCGACACCTGCTCACCCAGCCAAGACACCGCAAAGACTCTCCGTCCCAGCACTCATTGTTAGCTCCGCAGCCCTGTCCCCTCATCCGCATCTCCTCCGGTCCCTCCAAACCGACTCCGGTGTGGCAAAGACCCTGCAGCTGGTCTCCATGGCCAAAAGGCTCCCGGGAGGCGGATCCAGAAGTCCACAAAAAAAGCACCACAGAGGTCACGAAAGTGCCACCCTCTTGTCACACAGTCCCAAAGCGTCCCGGACCAAAAGGCAAGAAAATATAATAAAACATGAAAACAAGAGGGAAACACAAAAAGATGACACAAGAGCACAGAGCTCCTGCCAACAGAATCCACTACAGCAGCGCCATCTTGGAAAAAAAAAAAACATCTTCTCACTCAAAGACATGCGGTAAAAGTAAGCATGCGCTAATTATTTTAAAAACCTCTTCTCACCCCGGCACTTACCAAAGGCATGCAGTAAAAATTTGAGTGTGATGTAAGGTTGGACCTTAAATCCTACTGAATAGCTCTTAATCTTCTTCCCTTTATGCAATTTCAAATTACCGGTATTGAAATCAGCCTCATCCATTTTGAAAATGATGACAGGGGAAGTGTCACTCGTGACGTCCCGAGTTTGACCAGGCGGTAATTCAAGGCAGGCGCATACTACAGTGGGGCAAAAAAGGATTTAGTCAGCCTCCCACTTCAAATGATGACAGAGGTCTGTAATTTTCATCATAGCTACACTTCAACTGTGAGAGACAGAATGTGAAAAAAAAATCCAGGAATTCACATTGTAGGAATTTTAAAGAATTTATTTGGAAATTTTTCGTGGAAAATAAGTATTTGGTCAACCATTCAAAGCACTCACTGATGGAAGGTTTTACTTGGCCCCATTCATTCTTTCCTTAACACGGATCAATCGTCCTGTCCCCTTAGCAGAGAAACAGCCCCAAAGCATGATGTTTCCACCCCCATGCTTCACAGTAGGTATGGTGTTCTTGGGATGCAACTCAGTATTCTTCTTCCTCCAAACACGACGAGTTGAGTTTATACCACAAAGTTTTATTTTGGTTTCATCATTCTCCCAATCCCCTGCTGTATCATCCATGTTTCCATTTTGGTATAAACTCCACTCGTCGTGTTTGGAGGAAGAAGAATACTGAGTTGCATCCCAAGAACACCACACCTACTGTGAAGCATGGGGGTGGAAACATCATGAGCCATGACACTTATTTGTAAGTGTCATGGCTCAAAAAAGAATAATGAACTAAAATCAATGGTGTTATTAGTCATTGACTTTTTTAAGGCTTCAATTATTATATAATCTCAAATATACCAATACAATATACATAAATTCTCAGATTTTTCAGTCTGCGGCCCTAAGTGGAAAAATTTTGGACAGCCCCGCTGTAAGTCTTTGCTGTCCTCCAGCATTCTGTTTTTGTTTACTTTGCAGCCCGTTCAGATTTAGCTTCGTTTTGCATAGCCATCCCTAAGCTTCAATGCCTTTTCTTAGCAGCACTTGCCTTTCGTTTAAATTTTTACCTGCACCCTGCCTTCCGCCATTGTCTGCATATTGTGACCATGACAAACGGTGTTCCCGACATCTACAAAGCAATTAGCTACCTGCTGCCACCTGCTGATATGAAAGAGTATCACACTGTTACTCTGCCAATCTCTAGATAGCACAGACACTCAACAACGTATTATAATGACTGGTTTGCAGAAAATATTTTCAAAGTTGTCGACATGCTGTTTGCGTGAACTACTGGCTCTATTTTTTTATCTATTCGCTCATTTTAAACTCACTCCTGTTACTTTCAGCCCTTTTACTCAAACGAGTCAACCTCAGTTTAAAAAGCGTTTTACAAAAATTCAATACATGGGCCCTGTAATGATTTTAATCTTATTCATTTATTGATCGGATTCATCGCTAGACAGGTGATTAGATAAAAAGGCCCAGGTGGGCCTTCTATGCACTTGCAGGCCCGCAGGCCACGCCCCCCTCCACACATGCCTAAAAAAAACTCATTAATTAACTAGCGTATGTTCCACATACACTTTATTTAAGACGTGGCAGTCACCAGACAGACTTTACTAGAATCATTACATGCATTTAAGTGTGTCATAAATGTTTATAGCATTTCACTACTGAAATGAATGCGCTTGCGTTTAACAATCGCCAGGTTATTTGTGCTGCTTAAAGACCACAACATTCAGTTTTTATTTCCAGACCACGCCTGGTACATGGCTCCAGATCCTTTGTTTCAGTTTGTAGCCAAGTTCAGTTACTGTGCTTACACGCTTGACCAAACTAACTGCACCGAGGAGGAAAACAAGCTAGACTTGAATTAAAAAGAACCAAAGAGTGTGAACTAGTGATGGGTCAGACGATACTGAAGCAGCAATGCTTTATCAAACACGAGTCCCTCGATGCTTCTGATTAATTTTTTTTTGTATCCCCAAAGTCCGTTGCTATAGTTATTTGCTATTGTGCTCAAGTTAGACTTTTGTATCTGTGCAAGGACGAAACTTCTTGTCTGAGGTGTGGCCTCAGCCGCAGATGTTATCTTTGTTTTAGCCCGCTAACAGCCAAGGACTTCAAGGACCTCAACGAAGATAAGACGACAGCACGCAGACCAAGCAGAGACAAGGCGAAATCACAAGTCACCTGCACATTCCGTCACGTACTGTGCGTCCTGGACCTGCTTCTGCATAATATATGTGACCACTCGTTTTAGAGCCGGCCTCAGTGATGTTGACTGTGGAACTCCTGAAAAAATAGAGGGACGCGGGAGCTGAACCTTAGAGCCTAGGGCGAGACTGTGACTAAGTGTGCAGCGCCATGCGTTCTCCTCATGAGCTAAATTGAACTGTGTATCTGCATGGTTCCTTGCTTCTTGTCTGTTTATTAGATGTCGTCAGTGTTTGAACCTTACACGACTTTACTTAAATCCGCAACCAAGCAGCATCTCCTCATCCGTGGCTCACCAGTGCAACAGCAACACCAGAAATGTGTCCCGGGAATAACTAAAGTTCCTTGGGTGAATAAAGTAAACTCTCTACACCGGTATGTTTTAGCGCTTTCATGGCGAGTTTACTGACAGTTTTACTCAAGAACTTTACACTACTTTATATTATAAATGGCAACAGCGGAAGATGAATGTCCCATAACAAGAAGATAGAGAAAAAGAAGAAGCTTATTGACTATGGCGTCGGACACGTGCAAATTTTCAGGACTTATGCAGATCCCAAATGCAGATCAGCAGGTACCAGAAGGTAAGAAAAGTTGCTTTTGCATAATATTGCAAAACAAAATGCCAAATAATATGTCTTACCTTATACACACCAGAATAATACTCGTCTGTTGAAGCACGATACAATCCATAAAGCGATGCGGCTTCATAGTTTACCAAAGTCGTACTAAAACATTTTGATGGATTTTTGAGCACCAAGTGTAATGTTCTATATTTTCAATGAACATATAAAATGTTGGTGTTGTTTACGTGGGTCTTATTGCAGTCTACACTTAACTCTTATGTTTGACTGCCATCATATCGCAGTCTTACTTATATCCGTCAGTGAACTCGCCATGAAAGCACTAAAACGTAGCTGTATAGTGAGTTAACATTATTCACCTAAAGGAACTTTAGTTATTAGAGTTCTGGTCGGACGGTTTTCACGGGACACATTTCCGGCTCATTGTTTTTTTCCGGATGAAAAGAATCTGCTCAGTTATTGATTTAAGTAAAGTCTGAATGTCATTAAAACAGTTAGCTCCATCTTTTGACACTTTTTCCACTCCCTGTCCTTGCACGCTACACCGCTACAACAAAGATGACGGTGAGAAGACGCTGCCGTAGGTGAGCCACATAAAAAAGGCCGCTCACAAAACGGAGCATCCGGAAGCGACTGTCAGAACGCGGCTTGAATATGATCTGTATAACATAATCTATGCAACATTTTGACCAAAGAACCACCATTACATGTTATGTAGACTAGTGGTCCCCAACCTTTTTGTAGCTGCGGACCGGTCACCGCTTGATGTTTTGTTTTTTGTTTTGTTTTTTTGTCATGAAAAAGGGAGGTTTTTTGAGTTGGTGCACTAATTGTAAGTGTATCTTGTGTTTTTTATGTTGATTTAATAAAAACTATTCTAAAAATAATAAAATAATAAATAAATAATAAATAAATAAATGTATAAAAATTCTTCTGCGGCCCGGTACCAATCGTGCCCGGTGGTTGGGGACCACTGATGTAGACCACAAGGAAGTGTTTTCCATTTTGAAAAATAATAATAACATGACTGTGACGTTTGGCTAGCATCGTGGTGCGGGATGCGTTCTCTCGTGGATGCAGCGGAATGGACACAGCGTGAAGGTAAGAAAAGATTTATTCATCACTAAAGAACAAACTAAAAACAGAAACACTTGCACGAAGGCACCATTAAAAAAAACAACTGAACTAGCATGGGAGCTAGAAAGAACTGAAAGCGCTAGCATGTGAGCTAGGTACAAACAAAGGAATAGCGTGGAAGCTAACAAATACAAAGAGTCTTTTACCACAATGCGGGATAGCGACGTCACCTGTTGCATCGAAGGCAAGTTTTACACTGCGAGGCCGAATGGCCAACCAAGGCAGGCTTAAATAGGGAGGTAATCAAAAAGCAGGTACGCGTGAGAAACACAAGGCAGGTGACACAAATACGTAACCAAGCAACGGAACAAAACTGGAAGTGCCACCAGGAACTAAGGAAGTCAAATATCAAACAGGTATACAAAACAGAACAAAACTAGAATATGCCAGGATCCGAGTAGCGGATCATGACAATGACTCCTTTAATGCACCCTATAATCTGGTGCGCCTTTTATATGAAAAAATATCAAAAATAGACCATATGTCTGCGCCCTATGGTCCGGAAAATACGGTAATTTAATTCACAGATCAAAAGAAATGACTTTTTTAATTCAGCAGATGGATTATATCAGTGCAGTGTCAATACAGGTAGTGAGTGAGCCACATACTCATTGAGGCAATATTTTCCCAGCACCAGTGTGAACAGCAGACTATGACTCGATGTGGATTAAAACGCGGCTTTGGTCCGCACCAGAACACAATTCTCCTTTACATCGGCCCTTGAAGGTAGCTTTAAGCGCACTCCTGGAGTTTATTAATGTTAGCAATCCAGAGCTGAGGGGGGATTTTCACAGCGTCAATGGAGCTTCACCTGTTGACTCAGATTCATGGCCCTGGAGGAATAAACCTGAGGATGGTGTCCAAACACCTTGGAGAGGAGCCCGGGCCTGGAGCAACACCGACTTATTGGACCTCACCAACAAGTGGAATTGCCAGACACAATATATATCGCAATATCCTCATGAGGAAAGACAGCGTTTGAAAGCATTCCACTTTTGTGTGAAGCAGGGATACACTATTTATTTCCAAACAAGTACATACTGTCGCGGCTTCAATTTTGTGCTTCGATAACTTTGCTGCTGCATTTTCCTCAACCCTGCGAACAATATGTTTCATTACATAACAGACGCATTATTTCTTTTTTTTTTAAATACCGAGTCAGCAGAGTTACTCAAACACAAAATTGAAGTCCCTCGGAAAAACCCTTTGGCAAGAGTGTACACTCTGTTCTTCCTGCGTTGTTGTGATTCTGTCGTTTTTTGTTGATTCATCGGAGAATACCAATCAGCGGACGCCTTAAAATGTGTGAATAAGAAAATAAAGTTCAAGAGGATGGAGGAAAAATGTCACCTTGGAGGCGTCTACAATGGAGAATAACTAAAAATTAACATAATTTAAATATTACGTCTGAATTTTTTAAATATACATAAAATGAAATGTAAATAAAACAGTAATAAAAAAATAATATTTATTAAAAAATATATGAAATATATTTTATGTACAGTATTTTAATATATTAAAATAAATAGATTATTATATATATATACATATGTAATAAAAATATATAAAATAGTAAGAAAAAAACAATAAAATAGAATATATGTATATATATACATATATATATATATATATATTAAATAAAAAATATGTAAAAAATATATAAAATATATTTAATTTTTTTAATATATTAAAATATATAATAATAAATATATTATTATATATACAAATAGAATAAAAACATGAAATAGTGAGAAAATAACAAAATAGAATATATATATATATATGCATATATATATATATATATATATATCTCTATATATTCTATTTTATTGTTATTTTTATAACGATAAAATAGAACATATATATATATATGTTCTATTTTATTGTTATTTTCTCACTATTTTATCTATTTTTATTATATATGTATATATATAATAATGTATTTATTATTATATATTTTAATATGTTAAAATATGTTTTATATATGTTTTATATATTTTTTATTTAATATGTATTTATTTATAACTGTTTTATTTAGATGTAATTTTATGTATATTTAAAAAAATTGTAATGTAATATTTAGATTATGTAAATTTTTAGTAACTATATATATATATATATAAATATATATATATATATATATATGTGGCGACTTGTCCAGGGTGTACCCTGCCTTCCGCCCGATTGTAGCTGAGATAGGCGCCAGCGCCCCCCGCGGCCCCGAAAGGGAATAAGCGGTAGAAAATGGATGGATGGATATATATATATATATATATATATATATATATATATATATATATATATATATAAATATAGTGTGTGTGTGTGTGTGTGTGTGTGTGTATTACAGAGACCCAAGGCCATAGTTGCAAATGTAATTGGGCCAGGGCATTGACTAAATAGCCCTCTAATTAGTGACCGGGCAACAGGTGAGTGTCCCGAACACTAACCAGAGGCAGGTGAGTGCAATCTGCTTTCATGGCAACTGAAACGTAAATAGACTATGATCCGGGCAGCGGGTCATAACAAGTATAGAGAACATATTCACCATTAATTGGTTGCTTATTAAAGTAACAAATACTCAATTTAGAGTTAACATATAAGGGTTGGGGTTACTAATAAGCAATAATTCTGAGGTTATTGAGGGAAGACTCTTAGTTAATAGCTTACTGGTTGTATAATAAGGCCATGCAGAATAAGGCATTAATAAGTACTTAATAATGACAAATTAAGAGCCAGTATGTTACTAATGTGCATGTTAATAGGCTACTAATTAATGGTGAATACGTGTTCCCCATACTAAAGTGTAACCAAAAATTATATCAAAATAAAATTTCAGTATGTTATTTATGTAATTTAATCATTTTCCTCGACTGATGTTCTAAAATATCATGTGCTTTATTTTGTACATATGTAGCATCATCTACAAAGATGCAAATAATTGCTATAGCGACATCCAGTGGACACATTTAGAACAGCAGTTTCTTTCGTTTAAAAAAGTCAGGTTAATTTGTGTACTTCAATCCAATCCACTTTATTTGTATAGCACATTTAAACGACATAAATGTTTCCAAAGTGCTGCACAACAATATTAAAAACAATATTCAAATATCCTTAACTCCACCAATGACTGAATAAAAAATAATAACAAAAAAATATTTGAAAAAATAAATATGATTAAAAACGATTTTAAAGGGTAAAACCAATTAAAACAATAAATAAAGAATGAATAAAAAAATCCATCCATCCATTCCATCCATTTTCTACCGCTTATTCCCTTTGGGGGTTGTTGGGGGGCGCTGGTGCCAATCATAATTTAAATTAAAAAGACCTAGCTGTCCACGGGTAAATTTTTATAATTCAATCCAATCCAATCCACTTTATTTGTATAGCACATTTAAACGACATAAAATTTTCCAAAGTGCTGCACAACAATATTAAAAACAATATTCAAATATCCTTAGCTCGACCAATGACTGAATAAAAAAATAATAATAAAAAATAATAGAAGAACAGACTGGAGGGGCAGCTGATGGTGACCTTCTATCGCTCGGCTGTGGAGAGCCTGCTGACGTACTGCATAACAGTGTGGTACGCCAGCTGCACTGAAGCAGACAAACAGAGGGTCATAAAGTCTGCACAAAAAATCATCGGCTGTCCCCTGCCCTACCTGAAGGACTTACACAACTCCCGTTGCCTCAACAGAGCACAAAACATTACCAAGGACAGCACACCTGCTACCATCAGGCAGGCGCTACAGGTGCATCAGAGCCAGAACAAACAGGCTCAGAGACAGCTTCTTTCCCAAAGCTGTCACCATGTTGAACTCTAACTTAAAATAATAATAATTCACCCCTTTACAATATCAGACCCTAATACCCTACTGTTCAATACTACCCTTTGAGTGCAATACGTCCGACACTGATTGTTATTTATTACTTCGGTACTCTTGTCTTGTTCTGTATATTGTACAGTATTTTGTATTTCTGTAGTGTTTTGTATATTGTACAGAATTGCTTATTATTTTTATTGGATAGTAGTCTGTTTATTTCAATTGTTAGTTTTTCCTTATTACCTCTTATGTCATTTATTTTACCCCATATTTGTTCCCACAACCGCACCTTAAGTTGGAGTCTTTAATCTCGTTATATGCAAATATAATGACAATAAAGTTCATTCGATTCTATTCTATTCTATTCTATTCTATTCTATTCTATTCTAGTAAAAAATCTATGAAAATAAAATAAATATGATAAAAAACGGGCTTCACAGTGGCAGAGGGGTTAGTGCGTCTGCCTCACAATACGAAGGTACTGCAGTCCTGGGTTCAAATCCAGGCTCGGGATCTTTCTGTGTGGAGTTTGCATGTTCTCCCCGTGAATACGTGGGTTCCCTCCGGGTACTCCGGCTTCCTCCCACCTCCAAAGACATGCACCTGGGGATAGGTTGATTGGCAACACTAAATTGGCCCTAGTGTGTGAATGTGAGTGTGAATGTTGTCTGTCTATCTGTGTTGGCCCTGCGATGAGGTGGCGACTTGTCCAGGGTGTACCCCGCCTTCCGCCCGATTGTAGCTGAGATAGGCGCCAAAAGGGAATAAGCGGGAGAAAATGGATGGATGGATGATTAAAAACGATTTTGAAGTGTAAAACCAATTAAATGGGGACGGCATGGCGCAGTGGTAGAGTGGCTGTGCGCAACACGAGGGTCCCTGGTTCAATTCCCACCTAGTACCAACCTCGTCACGTCCGTTGTGTCTTTGAGCAAGACACTTCACCCTTGCTCCTGATGGGTGCTGGTTAGCGCCTTGCATGGCAGCTCCCTCCATCAGTGTGTGAATGTGTGTGTGAATGGGTAAATGTGGAAGTAGTGTCAAAGCGCTTTGAGTACCTTGAAGGTAGAAAAGCGCTATACAAGTACAACCCATTTATCATTTATTTAAAACAATAAATAAAAAATAAAAATAATTTAAATTAAAAAAAAAAACTCATCCCATCGGGCAGAATAAAAGCTGTCCGCGGGCCTGATCAGTCCCTCGGGCCGTACGTTTGACACCCCTGATCTAAAAGGTCCCCAAGTGCCATCCATCCATCCAATTCTACCACTTTTTCCCTTTGAGGTGGCGGGGGGCGCTGGTGCCTATCTCAGCTACAATCGGACAAGTCGCCACCTCATCACAGGGGGTCCCCAAGTGGCCCGCAAAAGTATTGCATCGAAATGGGCTTTTTTGGCCATGTGATGGAAGAACGTATTGTTACATCGCACATTCTGATCAGTTGAAGGGAACAAAAACAGGGGACGAAATTAGCGCTGATGTCTTCCCGTGAAACAGGAGAGGCGCGGGGCGGCTAACATCCCAAAAATCTAAGGCCTGGCACATTCCGCTCTATAAATAACCCGGGAGTCGGTGGACGAGGGTGCAGCCAAGAGAGACTTTGGAAGTGGAAGAGAGAGACAGAGAGAGAAGGGAAATGTTTAGGCAGCATTGAGTGATGGGACAGCTGTAAACCAAGCACATGGCAACTCGGTCCTGTGCTGAATCAAACTGAAGGTTAATGTGAAGAAAACTTTGGAGTCACTTTTGCAGCCTGGCTGGAGAAATTAGAAGGTGAGCTGGGTTTGGGATTCGCATTTTATGCCTCGTAGGAAGCTGGGGCCGTTATGTTAAAGCAGGGACCGGCAACCCACAATGTTGAAAAAGCCGTATCGGACCAAAAATAAAAAATAAAAATAAAAAAAATCTGTCTGGAGCCACAAAAAGTTATGATGAAGGCAACACATAATGTTAGTGTCTATATTAGCTATATTAGCCTACTATCAAAATGACTTTAAAAGTCTTATATAAGTGTTATAATGAAGGCACCACATAATGTTAGTGTCTATATAAGCCTACTATTAAAATGACTTTAAAAGTCTTATATAAGTGTTATAATGAAGGCAACACATAATCAATCAATCAATGTTTATTTATATAGCCCTAACTCACTAGTGTCTCAAAGGGCTGCACAAACCACAACAACATCCTTGGTGCAGCCCACATAAGGGCAAGGAAAACTCACCCCCAGTGGGACGTCGGCGACAGGGACAATGATGACTATGAGAAACCTTGGAGAGGACCGCATATATGGTCAAAGTGTCTATATTAGCTAAAATAGCCTACTATCAAAATGACTTTAAACGCCTTATAAAAGTGTTATAATGAAGGCAACACATGAAATTAGTGTCTATTATAGCTATACTAGTCTACTATCAAAATTACTTTAAAAGTATTTTATAAGTGTTATGATGAAAGCTACACATGATGAAAGTGTCTATATTAGCTAAAATAGCCTACTATCAAAATGACTTTAAACACCTTATAAAAGTGTTATAATGCAGGCAACACATGAAATTAGTGTCTATATTAGCTATATTAGCCTACTATCAAAATGCCTTTAAAAGTTTTTTATAAGTGTTATAATGAAGGCAACACATGAAGTTAGTGTCTATATTAGCTATAGTAGCCTACTATCAAAATTACTTTAAACGTTTTATATAGGTGTAATAATGAAGGCAACACATGCTGTTAGTGTCTATATTAGCCTACTATCAAAATGACTTTAAAAGTATTTTATAAGTGTTATGATGAAGGCTACACATGATGAAAGTGTCTATATTAGCTAAAATAGCCTACTATCAAAATGACTTTAAAAGTCTTCTGTAAGTGTTATAATGAAGGCAACACATGATGTCAGTGTCTATATTAGCTATAATAGCCTACTTTTAAAATGACTTTAAAAGTCTTATAAAAGTGTTATAATGAAGGCAACACACTAAAATAGTGTCTATATTAGCTATATTAGCCTACTATCAAAATGACTTTAAAAGTCTTATATAAGTGTTATAATGAAGGCAACACATTGTCAATCAATCAATCAATGTTTACTTATATAGCCCTGAATCACTATTGTCTCAAAGGGCTGCACAAACCACAACGACATCCTCGGTGTAGCCCACATAAGGGCAAGGAAAACTCACCCCAGTGGGACAATGATGACTATGAGAAACCTTGGAGAGGACCGCATATATGGGCAACCCCCACCTACCCCCACAGGGGACCGAAAGCAATGGATGTCGAGCCGGTCTAACATGATACTGTGAAAGTTCAATCCATAGTGGTTCCAACACAACCGTGAGAGTCCAGTCCAAAGTGGATCCAACACAGTAGCGAGAGTCCAGTCCATAGTGGAGCCAACAGGAAACCATTCCAAGCGGAGGCGTATAATGTTAGTGTCTATACAAGCCTACTATCAAAATGACTTTAAATGTCTTATAAAAGTGTTATAATGAAGGCAACACATAATGTTAGTGTCTATATTAGCTATAGAAGCCTACTATCAAAATGACTTTAAAAGTTTTATATTAGTGTTATAATGAAGGCAACACATAGTGTTAGTGTCTATATTAGCCTACTGTCAAAAAGATTTTAAAAGTTTTATATAAGTGTTATGATGAAGGCAACACATGATCAAAGTGTCTATGTTAGCTAAAATAGCCTACTATTAAAATGACTTTAAAAGTATTTTATAAGTATTATAATGAGGGCAACACATGATGTTAGTGTCTATTTTAGCCTACTATCAAAATGACTTTAAATGTCTTATAAAAGTGTTATGATGAAGGCTACACATGATGAAAGTGTCTGTATTAGCTAAAATAGCCTACTATCAAAATGATTTTAAAAGTCTTATATTAGTGTTATAATGAAGGCAACACAATATGTTAGTGTCCATCTCAGCCTACTATCAAAATGACTTTAAAAGTCTTATATAAGTGTTATGATGAAGGCAACACATGATCAAAGTGTTTATATTAGCTAAAAAAAGCCCACTATCAAAATGACTTTAAAAGTCTTCTGTAAGTGTTATAATGAAGGCAACACATGATGTCAGTGTCTATATTAGCTATATTAGCCTACTATTTAAATGACTTTAAAAGTCTTATAAAAGTGTTATAATGAAGGCAACACACTAAATTGGTGTCTATATTAGCTATATTAGCCTACTATCAAAATGACTTTAAAAGTCTTATATAAGTGTTATAATGAGGGCAACACATGATGTTAGTGTCTATATTAGCCTACTATTAAAATTACTTTAAAAGTATTTTATAAGTGTTATAATGAAGGCTACACATGATGAAAGTGTCTATATTAGCTAAAATAGCCTACTATCAAAATTACTTTAAACGCCTTATAAAAGTGTTATAATGCAGGCAACACACTAAATCAGTGTCTATATTAGTTATATGAGCCTACTATCAAAATGACTTTAAAAGTCTTATATGAGTGTTATAATGAAGGCAACACATGATGTTAGTGTCTATATTAGCTATATTAGCCTACTATCAAAATGACTTTAAAAGCCTTACATAAGTGTTATAATGAAGGCAACACGTGATGTAAGTGTCTATATTAGCTATAATAGCAAACAGTGTCGAGATGGTCACTTGAAAGAGCGGCTTATTTACAAAGCTAAATTAAGCGAGAAAAATCCAGCCAATAAAATAGAAATCCAATAAACCCACAACACATCTCATCTGCTTACATAAACTTAATGTACTTTCAAAATGATAATGCTTTGACCTAAAATAGGGTCGGAATTGTTTAAAGATGTTATTTACCAATATGTGAGGTTTTTTTTGCATTTGCATTTATTAAGAAACATTTTATTACATTTTATTTGACGCAAAAAACTCTCACTCTATGGGGGTAAAATAACTGTAAAAGGTCACAAACGGAAATCAAAACAACTAAAATGGAAAAGCTGAATTTTATATATATATTTAATATTGCTATTATTTGAATTTGTTGTTATTACTGGTATTATTATTTTTACATGTTGTGGTTTATTCGTTACTATTTTATATCTGTTTTTTAAATATATTTAAAGTTGAATTCTGGTGGAACAAATACTAATATTTTCACAGTAACGAATAATCATTTAATTAATCGTACATCCCCAGTTTGTGCTACGGCGCCATCGAGTGGGCGAGTTTGCTCACTGCAGGTGCTGTGGTTTGAAAATGTACTTTCTGTTTCGTCCCGTGAAGTGGAAGTAGATCAAGTTTTGTCTATAATTCGTCTTTAACGTTTTTGCTCGAAATGATTGTATGTTTCTTCGTCTTACAATACAACTAAAACAATTCCATCCATCCATCCATCCATTTTCTACCGCTTATTCCCTTTCGGGGTCGCGGGGGGCGCTGGCGCCTATCTCAGCTACAATTGGGCGGAAGGCGGGGTACACCCTGGACAAGTCGCCGTTCATACTCACTAAATCGCCGCCATGTGTGATGTCTGTAGGAGTGTTTTCATGTAATCAAGCTAGCATCATTAGCATCAGCAAGTATGCTAACACATTTCAAAATCTGTTACTATTATTAACTTACAAAAGCATTCTTTTTAAATTGTTTCAGTTCCGCAAATTCTTTAGTAAATTCACCGAGACGTCACCGTGGAGTTATTAAGTCTGTTTAGCTGATTGGTGTCAGGACTTTGACTTGGATTAGTTTTGCTTCTTCGATGCAAAGGGAAATTGAAACGAGCTAGGCGTATATTCAGGTACATGATTAATGTATTTTCTAACAAAACTAAAAAGCAAACAAAGGGTGCTCCCAAGGAGGTACAATACTAGGCTACACAATACAAACATGAAACAAAAACACTTGCTCGATGGCATGAATAGTAATGAACTATAAACAAAACTAGCACATTGGTATGACTATAAACGTGAAACAAAAAAAACTTGCACTGTGGCTTTAAATAACAAAAACTTACTTGGCGTGGACAAAACTGAATAGCGTGGCATGAAGGTAGGAGCAGCATGGGTAGGTGGGCATAAGCAAGCAGCAAGCAGTAAGTAAGTAATGTTCCCAGCCGAGGTACAGAAAACAAATGGCTTAAATAGTGGCTATGATGATGACAAACAGGTGTGGGGCTGAGTGTAGGGGCGTGACTTGGAGACCAGGTGGAAACTAATGAGTAACTATGGAAACCAACAAAACCAGGAAGTGCAAGAACGGGAAACAAGAGTCCAATAACAAAACATAACATTATCAAACATAAACCCAGATTAACAGACATGACAATTGGGGAGCAAGCTTCCGCAGCTAGTGGGTCCATGACAATGATTTCTGTTTTGTTTGAGAAGCCGTTTTACTGCCGTGTCACAGGCAACGTTTGGGAACAATTAAGGTTTGTTAATAAACATTTACACAAATATTTCTAGTGCTGTCAAATTATATATTTTTCAAAATCATATTAATCACACTCTTGAAATTTAAATATGATTATCACAGGTTCTGTCTATCTGTGTTGGCCCTGCGATGAGGTGGCGACTTGTCCAGGGTGTACCCTGCCTTCCGCCCGATTGTAGCTGAGATAGGCGCCAGCGCCCCCCGCGACCCCGAAAGGGAATAAGCGGTAGAAAATGGATGGACGGATGGATAATTACAGGTTATTGTTCGCTTGCATAATTTAAATTAACTTGAAAAAAGACCCGAGTATAATAACAAATACAATTTTATTGTCAGAATGCTGTCCAGAAACATTTGTTTTAAAGTTTACTTGAATGCACTACGTTTATTTGCTCAATACTTACTTTTCTTATTACATTGACCTGATATACAAGATATTTAATATTCGAACTGAGAAACATGTTTTTTTTTGCAAATAATCATTAATTTAGAAGTTAATGGCAGCAACACATTGCAAAAAAAGAGGGCACAGGGGCATTTTTACCACTGTGTTACATGGCCTTTTCTTTTAACAACACCAGTAAACGTTTGGGAACTGAGGAGACCAATTTTTTAAGCTTTTCAGGTGGAATTCTTTCCCGTTCTTGCTTGATGTACAGCTTAAGTTGTTCAACAGTCCGGGGTCTCTGGGAGACAGGTCTGGACAACAGGCAGGCCAGTCTAGTACCCACACTCTTTTACTACAAAGCCATGCTGTTGTAACACGTGCAGAATGTGGCTTGGCATTGTCTTGCTGAAATAAGCAGGGGCGTCTGTGAAAAATACGTTGCTTAGATGCTCCAAACTCTGTATGTACCTTTCAGCATTAATGGTGCCTTCACAGATGTGTAAATTACCCATGCCTTGGGCACTAATACACCTCCATACCATCACAGATGCTGGCTTTTGAACTTTGTGCCTAAAAGTGTCTGGATGTTTTTTTTCTTTCTTTGGTCCAGAGGACACGACGTCCAAAAACATTTTGAAATGTGGATTGGTCGGACCACACAACATATTTTCACTTTGCATCAGTCCATCTTAGATGAGCGAAGCAGGCGACGATTCTGGGTGTTGTTGATAAATGGCTTCTGCTTTGCATAGTTGAGTTTTAACTTGCACTTACAGATGTAGTGTGACAAACTCTAGTTACTGACAGTGATTTTCTGAAGTGTTCCTGAGCCCATGTGGTGATATTCTTTACACACTGATGTCGTTTTTTTGATGCAGTACCACCTGAGGGATCAAATGTTATGGACATAGCCGCTTACATGCAGTGATTTCGCCAGATTTTCTGAATCTTTTGATGATATCACGGACCGTAGATGGGGAAATCCCTAAATTCCTTGCAAAAGCTAGTTGAGAAATGTTGTTCTTAAACCGTTGGACAATTCGCTCATGCATTTTTTCACAAAATGGCAATACTTGTTTGTCAATGACAGAGCATTTAATGGAAACTGCTTTTATACCCAATCATGGCACCCACATTTTCCAAATTAGCCTGTTCACCTGTGGGATGTTCCAAATAAGTGTTTGATGAGCATGCCTCAACTTTCTCAGTCTTTTTTGCCACTAGTGCCAGCTTTGTTGAAACATGTTGCAGGCATCAAAATCCAATTGAGCTAAAATTTGCAAAAAATAACAAAGTTTTCCATTGCGAACTCTAAGTATTTGCAGTCCATTCAGTTGAGTATAGGTTGAAAAGGATTTGCAAATCATTGTGTTTTGTTTTTATTTACCATTTACACAATGTGCCAACTTCGCTGGTTTTGGGGTTTTGTTGGGGTTTTTTTTTTTCACAAAATCGTGCAACTCTCGTTCAACGGCAAGGTCCTTGCATTTCTACAGTTGTGATAATATTACACATTGCGAGTCCTCATGTTGAGATAAATGTTAACATGGATAAAAAATGTTGTACAAATTAAAAAAATAATAATAAAATTGTTTAAATTTTTTAATAAAAATTAAATAAATTTTTTTATAAAAATAAAATAAAATAAAATAATTATGAAAAATATATAAAAATGGCCATAACATCGCAGATGCCCCTGCTCACAAAATCTCCTTCTGTCACAAAAAAACCTTCTGTCTTTTTTCCCCCTGCCTTTGGTCTCTCGGCAGGAAAAGCCCGTCTAATTTTAAAGAGTGAACGTCTTTTACAAAGTCATGCTGAGCACTGCAGAACAACGGCAAAGTGCTTGGTGCTGATACATGGGGCCCGCTTTTGTTGTGGCCAAAGTAATTTGTCAAAAGCAGCTACTGACACGGTCCCGAAACTGACTTTATTGCTTAGAGATGCACGGCGCGAGATTTTGCGGATCGGAACCAAATCGGTGAGGCGCAGCAGTCGAAACCAAAAGTATCTAAACCAGTGGTTCTCAAACGGTGGTACTGAGGTATTAGGAGCATCATTACTGATGAAGTTTGTGCATTATGTGTAATGTTACTGTGGCCAAAAATATTAAATATACTTTTTTTATTTTTATTGAATACTTCTGTCTACTATGCTACTGTATTTTAATGTAAGAGAGCCAACCGTGTTCTCAGAGGTGGAACTTGGTGAAAAAAAGTGGAGGGGGGCGTGGCCCGCGGGCCTGCCGCGGACCGGCCTTGCAGACAGTGACATGTGCGTAGATGGCCCAGGTGGGCCTTGTTCGACCAACATCAGTGTGTGACCTCACTAATGGGCTTTTGGAAGAATGGTGGAAAACTCCTATGAACACACTCCGCAACCTTGTGGACAGCCTTCCCAGAAGATATATATATATATATGTATATTTATATATATATATTTTTTTTTAGATTAGATAGATAGTACTTTATTTATTCCGTCAGGAGAGTTCCTTCAGGAAAATTAAAATTTTCAGCACAATCCCATTCAAGTTTAGACAAACATTACAGGGAGACAGAACAGGATCGCTGACGGGTCTGCCGGCTTCCAGCGCCCCTTACAAAAAAGATGAGATACAGGTAAACAAGGAGGGGGGGGGGGAGAAAAAAAATAGAAGATTAAAACAAAATAACGTGTGTGTGTGTGTGTGTGTGTGTGTGTGTGTGTGTGTGTGTGTGTGTGTGTGTGTGTGTGTGTGTGTGTGTGTGTGTGTGTGTGTAATATGGTAATATCTTTAAGTCTCTAAAACAGATTCATTGGATTTGCAGTAGTATTTGGTGTTTGTCTGACCTTTTGGAACATATTACAAAGTACTAAGTATTATGTATTATAGCATAATAAAATTTGGACATTTCTTCTCTCTCAACTAATAAATATGAATTAACTGAATGGTGAAAAGGTTTTTATGAGGTATGCCTCTCTTTTGGAACCTGTCGCCTTCATTAGCAGCAGCCGGCTTGAGACGTGAGGTTGAAGTTGTAGGTGCTGCTGAGAGACACAGACGCAGACAAAGACACTTTGCTGAAATACAAAAGCCTTGCTATTGAATGAAAATAAAACAGTGTTATACCCTGAATTCCTGGCTCTTCTGGCAGTGTGTGGTGGTCCGAAGAACCCACTAGAGGGCAAACTCTCGCTTTTTAGGTTTGAATGCAATCATATTAAAATGAAGCGGCTAACAGTACAGTTTTGCATGCTCATCTCGGTTGTCTTACGGCCAAACGTACAATAAAACGTTCTTTTGAGGTCAAGGCACTATAGACCGATCCCTTTAAGCTTGCTCATTGTGGATGTGGATGTGGTTTATTTGTTCAAAGAAAGCACAAAGAACGATGAGGCGTTCAAGGGCACCGCGTAACTCCGAGCGTAAGCGCGCGAGTAGGCTGTGCTTTTTATACTGAGTGCTGCTGCAAAGTAACCTACGGTGGGGCCAAAGAAAGTTGCGAGTGGCAGCCCTTTGAGTCACAAGGTGAGAAACACTATTGAAATCAAGGAATACCAAGTGATCAGAATCAGGCGTCTTAATCAGTTGGTCCGGCCACAGGTGTATAAAATCAAACGCTTAGGCATGGAGACTGTTCCTACAAACATTTTCGAAGGAATGGGCCGGTCTTTGTGTTTCATAAAATTCCAGCCGTGCAACAAATCCAGTAGTGAAATGTTCTCGCTTCTAAATATTCCAAAGTCAACTGTCGGCCCTATTATTAAAAAATGGAAGAGTTTGGGAACAACAGCAACTCAGCCACCAAGTGGTAAGCCACCTAAACTGACAGAGAGGGATCAGCCGATGCTGAAGCACATAGTGCAATGACTTTCTGCACGGTCAGTTGCTACAGAGCTCCAAACTTCATGTGACCTTCCAATTAGCCCACGTACAGTACGCAGAGAGCTTCATGGAATGGGTTTACATGGCCGAGCAGCTGCATCTAAGCCGTAAATGACCAAGTCCAATGCAAAGCGTAGAATGCAGTGGTGTAAAGCACGTCGCCATTGGACTCAGGAGCAGTGGAGACATGTTCTCTGCAGTGATAAATCTTGCTTTTCCATCTGGCAATCAGATGAACCAGTCTGGGTTCGGAGGTTGCCAGGATAACGCTACATTTCGGACTGCATTGTGCCGAGTGTGAAATTTGGTGGAAGAGGAATTATGGTGTGGGGTTGTTTTTCAGGAGTTGGGCCTGGCCCCTTAGTTCCAGTGTAAGGAACTTTGAATGCTCCAGGATACCAAAACATGTTGGATGATTCCATGCTCCCAACGTTCTGGGAACAGTTTGGAGCGGACCCCTTCCTCTTCCAAAATGACTGTGCACCAGTGCACAAAGCCAGGTCCATGAATGCATGTATGATAGAGTCTGGTGTGGATGAACTTGACTGGCCTGCACAGAGTCCTAACCTGGACCCGATAGAATACCTTTGGGATGAATTTGAATGAAGACTGAGAGCCAGGCCTTCTCGACCAACATCAGTGTGTGACCTCACTAATGGGCTTTTGGAAGAATGGTGGAAAACTCCTATGAACACACTCCGCAACCTTGTGGACAGCCTTCCCAGAAGATATATATATATATATATGTATATTTATATATATGTGTGTGTGTGTGTGTGTGTGTGTGTGTGTGTGTGTGTGTGTGTGTGTGTGTGTGTGTGTGTGTGTGTGTGTGTGTGTGTGTGTGTGTGTGTGTGTGTGTGTGTGTGTGTGTGTGTGTGTGTGTGTGTGTGTGTGTGTGTATTATGGTAATATCTTTAAGTCTCTAAAACAGATTCATTGGATTTGCAGTAGTATTTGGTGTTTGTCTGACCTTTTGGAACATATTACAAAGTACTAAGTATTATGTATTATAGCATAATAAAATTTGGACATTTCCTCTCTCTCAACTAATAAATATGAATTAACTGAATGGTGAAAAGGTTTTTATGAGGTATGCCTCTATATTACATTAGAACAGGGGTCTACTTCTTGGGTACTGATTAATGCAAAGGGCTACCAGTTTGATACACACTTAAATAAATTGCCTGAAATAGCCAATTTGCTCAATTTACCTTTAAATAAATAAATCTATATATATTTTTAAAAAAAATGGTTATAGATCATTCCATCGTACATTTTTTTTTCCTTGTACGGAAGGTTTTTTGTAGAGAATAAATGATGAAAAACCCCTTAATTGAACAGTTTAAAAGAGGAGAAAACACACAAAAAATGAAAATTAAATTTTGAAACATAGTTTATCTTCAATTTCGACTCTTTAAAATTCAAAATTCAACCGAAAAAAATGAAGAGGAAAAACTAGCTAATTTGAATCTTTTTGAAAAATGTTTTAAAATAATTTATGGAACATTACTAGTAATTTTTCCTGATTAAGATTAATTTTAGAATTTTGATGACATGTTTTAAATAGGTTAAAATCCACTTTGATATAAGATTTAAATTTGATTCTACAGATTTTCTAGATTTGCCAGAATACTTTTTTTGAATTTTAATCATATTACGTTTGAAAAAATATTTCACAAATATTCTTCGTCGAAAAAACAGCAGCTAAAACGAAGAATTAAATTTAGAAAAAAAAAAATTTCTTTACAATAAAAAAAAAACTTGATTATTGATTTAAATTGTCAGGAAAGAAGAGGAAGGAATTTAAAAGTTAAAAAGGTATATGTGTTTAAAAATCCTAAAATCATTTTTAAGGTAGTATTTTTTCTCTAAAATTGTCTTTCTGAAAGTTATAAGAAGCAAAGTAAAAAAATAAATGAATTTATTTGAACAAGTGAAGACCAAGTCTTTAAAATATTTTCTTGGATTTTTAAATTCTATTTGAGTTTTGTCCCTCTTAGAATTAAAAATGTCGAGCAAAGCGAGACCAGCTTGCTAGTAAATAAATAAAATGTAAAAAAGAATAGAGGCAGCTCACTGGTAAGTGCTGCTTTTTGAGCTATTTTTAGAACAGGGCAGCGGGCGACTCATCTGGTCCTTACGGGCGACCTGGTGCCCGCGGACACCGCATTGGTGATCCTTGCATTCATCTTGAATAAGTTCAAGATGAATGCAAGGATGTTAGAGGAATGTTAGAGGAAAATTTTTCTTTCTTTGGGCAGAATTGAAAAACGCCTCAGAAATCACCAGCTTTGATTTTGCTTCTGCATGACGAGCTCACCCTGTTTTCTTATCTACACACACTCTCACACACTTATATTGTTATTAATGGTGTCATAAAGTACCAGCCTGCAGAGAGAGGGAATAAGGAGGTGGGTGTGCAAAGCACGTGCCTCAAGTTAACTTTCAGTTTTGATCCCTGCCAGAGACCTTTAGATAGCTTGGTTCATTCTCTCACAGCACTGGCATCACAATTGTTTGCACTCACTCCTGTTTTGTATAATACATTTTTAAGCTTGAATTCTGGTAATCTCTCATCATTAGAATAAAGGAATATGGACTATCCCCTCCTAAAAAGGCCATATACGTTTAATATTTCTTGGCCCTTAAATAATACAATTTAAAATTGTTGTATTCATTTTTAATAATAATGTTTAAATAAACACAAAATGAACAGGGGGATCATGACCCTTTTAGACTTAGACTTAGACTTAGACTAACTTTATTGATCCACTAGGGAAATTGTTCCCCACAGTAGCTCAGTTACAAAGGATGGAAGGATAATGCAGGTATAAAGTCGACAAAAAATGTATTTTTAAAAATTGGTTTGTAAAAATAATTCTAAACATTTTGATTAATTAATTAATTACAGTTTAATTTTTTTAATTAGGATTCTATTGTATTCTTTTTTTTAATTGAGAAAATGTATTTTTTAAAGTTGATTTGTAAAAAAAAAAATTGTGAAGATTTTGATTAATTAATTAATTTCATTTTAGTTTGGATTCGATTTGGAATTTTTTTGAGTTGAGAACATGACTTTTTAAAAGTTGAGTTTGTTTTTATTTCAAACATGCATTCATACAACACCAGTTGAGATGAAAAAGAATTGCGATTAGAATGCAAAGCGATTTTTTTTTTTAGCAAAATATTCAAAAATATCAATACTCCATCAGCATTAGCTCGACGAGCCCGAACCAAACAAAAAAGCGCCGTTCAGTATCGTGGCCACTGATTGGCTCAGCCTCTGGCAGCTTTACAATATTGGATTGCACTGCAAGCGCCCCTTAACAGCATGTGAAGGGGCGCTTGCATTGCAGCATGCCCATAATAAACTGTGAAATATGCGCAGAAATAATATGGGTTGCTTGCATTGCAGCAGGCCCATAACAAAATTGTGAAGTATGAGCAATAATGATATGGGCTGCTTGCATTGCAGCAGACCCATAACAAAAATGTGAAGTATGAGCAATAGTAATATGGGCTGCTTGCTTTGCAGCAGGCCCATAATAAACTGTGAATGTGAGCAATAATAATATGGTATGCTTGCAATGCAGCAGGCCCATAAAAAAACTGTGAAATATGGGCAATAATAATATGGGTTGCTTGCATTGCAGTAGGCCCATAACAAAAATGCGAAGTATGAGCAATAATAATATGGGCTGTTTGCATTGCAGCAGGCCCATAAAAAAACTGTGAAATATGGGCAATAATAATATGGGTTGCTTGCATTGCAGTAGGCCCATAACAAAAATGCGAAGTATGAGCAATAATAATATGGGCTATTTGCATTGCAGCAGGCCCATAATAAACAGTGAAGTATGAGCAATAATGATATGGGCTGCTGGTATTGCAGCAGACCCATAAAAAAACTGCTAAGTATGAGCAATAATAAAATGGCCTGCATGCATTGCAGCAGGCCCATAATAAACTGTGAAGTATGAGCAATAATACAATGGGCTACTTGCATTTCAGCAGGCCCATAACAAAACTGTGAAGTATGATCAATAATAATATAGGTTGCTTACATTGCAGCAGGCCCATAATAAACTGTGAATATGAACAATAATGATATGGGCTGCATGCATTGCAGCCGGCCCAGAACAAAACTGTGACGTATGCGCAATAATGATATGGGCTGCTTGCATTACAGCAGGTCCATAATAAACTGTGAATGTGAGCAATAGTAATATGGGCTGCTTGCATTGCAGCAGGCCCAGAACAAAACTGTGAAGTATGAGCAATAATAATATTGGCCGTTTGCATTGCAACAGGCCCATAACAAAACTGTGAAGTATGAGCAATAATAATATGGGTTGTTTGCATTGCAGCAGGCTCATAATAAACTGTGAATATGAACAATAATGATATGGGCTGCTTGCATTGCAGCAGGCCCAGAACAAAACTGTGAAGTATGAGCAATAATAATATAAGCTGCTTGCATTGCAGCAGGCCCATAATAAATTGTGAATGTGAGCAATAGTAATATGGGCTGCTTGCATTGCAGCAGGCCCATAATAAACTGTGAATATGAACAATAATAATATGGGCTGTTTCCATTGCAGCAGACCCATAATAAACTGTGAAATATGCACAATAATAATATGGGCTGCTTGCATTGCAGCAGGCTTATAACAAATCCGTGAAGTATGAGCAATAATGACATGGGTTGCTTACATTGCAGCAGGCCCATAATAAACTGTGAATATGAGCAATAATAATATGGGCCGCTTGCAGTGCAGCAGGCCCATAATACACTGTGAAGTATGAGCAATAATAATATTGGTTGCTTAAATTGCAGCGGGCCCATAATAAACTGTGAATTTGAGCAATAGTAATATGGGCTGTTTGCATTGCAGCAGGCCCATAATAAACTGTGAATAGGAACAATAATGATATGTGGGCTGTTTGCATTGCAGCAGGCCCAGAACAAAACTGTGAAGTATGAGCAATAATGATATGGGCTGCTTGCATTGCAGCAGGCCCAGAACAAAACTGTGAAGTATGAGCAATAATAATATGGGCTGCTTGCATTGCAGCAGGCCCATAATAAACTGTAAATGTGAGCAATAGTAATATGGGCTGCTTGCACTGCAGCAGGCTCAGAATAAACTGTGAAAATGAACAATAATGATATGGGCTGCTTGCATTGCAGTAGGCCCATAATAAACTGTGAATATGAACAATAATAATATGGGCTGTTTCCATTGCAGCAGACCCATAATAAACTGTGAAATATGCACGATAATAATATGGGCTGCTTGCATTGCAGCAGGCTTATAACAAATCCGTGAAGTATGAGCAATAATGACATGGGTTGCTTACATTGCAGCAGGCCCAGAACAAAACTGTGAAGTATGAGCAATAATAATATGGGCTGCTTGCATTGCAGCAGGCCCATAATAAACTGTAAATGTGAGCAATAGTAATATGGGCTGCTTGCACTGCAGCAGGCTCATAATAAACTGTGAAAATGAACAATAATGATATGGGCTGCTTGCATTGCAGCAGGCCAAGAACAAAATTGTGAAGTATGAGCAATAATAATATGGGCTGCTTGCATTGCACCAGGCCCATAATAAACTGTAAATGTGAGCAATAGTAATATGGGCTGCTTGCATCGCAGCAGGCTCATAATAAACTGTGAATATGAAGGATAATAATATGGGCTGTTTGCATTGCAACAGGCCCATTACAAAACTGTAAAGTATGAGCAATAATAATATGGGCTTCTTGCATTGCAGCAGGCCCATAATAAACTGTGAAGTATGACCAATAATAGTATGGGCTGCTTGCATTGCAGCAGGCCCATAACAAAACTGGTAAGTATGAGCAATAATAAAATGGCCTGCATGCATTGCAGCAGGCCCATTATAAACTGTGAAATATGAGCAATTATAATATGGGCAGCTAGCATTGCAGCAGGCTCATAATAAACTGTGAAGTATGAGCAATAATACAATGGGCTACTTGCATTTCAGCAGGCCCATAACAAAACTGTGAAGTATGATCAATAATAATATAGGTTGCTTACATTGCAGCAGGCCCATAATAAACTGTAAAGTATGAGCAATAATAATATGGGCTGCTTGCATTGCAGCAGGCCCATAATAAAACTGTGAAGTATGAGCAATAATAATATGGGCTGCTTGCATTGCAGCAGGCCCATAATAAACTGTGAAAATGAACAATAATGATATGGGCTGCTTGCATTGCAGTAGGCCCAGAACAAAACTGCGAAGTATGAGCAATAATGATATGGGCTGCTTGCATTGCAGCAGGCCCAGAACAAAACTGTGAAGTATGAGCAATAATAATATGGGCTGCTTGCATTGCAGGAGGCCCATAATAAACTGTAAATGTGAGCAATAGTAATATGGGCTGCTTGCACTGCAGGAGGCTCATAATAAACTGTGAATATGAACGATAATAATATGGGCTGTTTGCATTGCAACAGGCCCATTACAAAACTGTAAAGTATGAGCAATAATAATATGGGCTGCTTGCATTGCAGCAGGCCCATAATAAACTGTGAAGTATGACCAATAATAGTATGGGCTGCTTGCATTGCAGCAGGCCCATAACAAAACTGGTAAGTATGAGCAATAATAAAATGGCCTGCATGCATTGCAGCAGGCCCATTATAAACTGTGAAGTATGAGCAATAATGATATGGGCTGCTTGCATTGCAGCAGGCCCATAATAAACTGTGAAGTATGAGCAATAATACAATGGGCTACTTGCATTTCAGCAGGCCCATAACAAAACTGTGAAGTATGATCAATAATAATATAGGTTGCTTACATTGCAGCAGGCCCATAATAAACTGTGAATATGAGCAATAGTAATATGGGCTGCTTGCATTGCAGCAGGCCCAGAACAAAACTGTGAAGTATGAGCAATAATAATATTTGCCGTTTGCATTGCAACAGGCCCATAACAAAACTGTGAAGTATGAGCAATAATAATATGGGTTGTTTGCATTGCAGCAGGCTCATAATAAACTGTGAATATGAACAATAATGATATGGGCTGCTTGCATTGCAGCAGACCCAGAACAAAACTGTGAAGTAAGAGCAATAATAATATAAGCTGCTTGCATTGCAGCAGGCCCATAATAAATTGTGAATGTGAGCAATAGTAATATGGGCTGCTTGCATTGCAGCAGGCCCATAATAAACTGTGAATATGAACAATAATAATATGGGCTGTTTCCATTGCAGCAGACCCATAATAAACTGTGAAATATGCACAATAATAATATGGGCTGCTTGCATTGCAGCAGGCTTATAACAAAACCGTGAAGTATGAGCAATAATGACATGGGTTGCTTACATTGCAGCAGGCCCATAATAAACTGTGAATATGAGCAATAATAATATGGGCCGCTTGCAGTGCAGCAGGCCCATAATAAACTGTGAATATGAACAATAATAATATGGGTTGCTTACATTGCAGCAGGCCCATAATAAACTGCGAATATGAGCAATAATAATATGGGCCGCTTGCAGTGCAGCAGGCTCATAATACACTGTGAAGTATGAGCAATAATTATATTGGTTGCTTAAATTGCAGCGGGCCCATAATAAACTGTGAATGTGAGCAATAGTAATATGGGCTGTTTGCATTGCAGCAGGCCCATAATAAACTGTGAATATGAACAATAATAATATGGGCTGCTTGCATTGCAGCAGGCCCATGATAAACTGTGAATATGAACAATAATAATATGGGCTGCTTGCATTGCAGCAGGCCCATAATAAACTGTGAATGTGAGCAATAGTAATATGGGCTGCTTGTATTGCAGCAGGCCCATAATAAACTGTAAATGTGAGCAATAGTAATATGGGCTGCTTGCACTGCAGCAGGTTCATAATAAACTGTGAATATGAACGATAATAATATGGGCTGTTTGCATTGCAACAGGCCCATTACAAAACTGTAAAGTATGAGCAATAATAATATGGGCTGCTTGCATTGCAGCAGGCCCATAATAAACTGTGAAGTATGACCAATAATAGTATGGGCTGCTTGCATTGCAGCAGGCCCATAACAAAACTGTGAAGTATGAGCAATAATAATATGTACTGCTTGCATTGCAGCAGACCCATAATAAAACTGTGAAGTCTGAGCAATAATAATATGGGCTGCTTGCATTGCAGCAGGCCCATAATAAACTGTGAATATGAACAATAATGATATGTGCTGCTTGCATTGCAGTAGGCCCAGAACAAAACTGTGAAGTATGAGCAATAATGATATGGGCTGCTTGCATTGCAGCAGGCCCAGAACAAAACTGTGAAGTATGAGCAATAATAATATGGGCTGCTTGCATTGCAGCAGGCCCATAATAAACTGTAAATGTGAGCAATAGTAATATGGGCTGCTTGCATTGCAGCAGGCTCATAATAAACTGTGAATATGAACGATAATAATATGGGCTGTTTGCATTGCAACAGGCCCATTACAAAACTGTAAAGTATGAGCAATAATAATATGGGCTGCTTGCATTGCAGCAGGCCCATAACAAAACTGTGAAGTACGAGCAATAATAAATAATATGGGCTGCTTGCATCGCAGCAGGCCCATCATAATTACCTTCACCAAGGTCCAGCACAGCGAGTACAGCGCTGCTCCGAGCCTCCCCCAGGTGATTATTGGCGATGCAGGTGTAGAGTCCGGCGTCACTGGGCTTGCAGTCCCTAATCCAGAGGCCTCCGTATTCCTGGTTCTCCATGTTGAGCAGGCCATCATTGTGGTACCAGTAGAGCGACGGCTGGGGGTCCCCGGCCACGGTCACCTTGAGCCGGATATCACAGCCCGTCCCGACGGCGGCGTTCCGCATTTTGCGGGTGAACACCGGCGGACTCGGGCTGGGGCGAGCGGGCCCCGGCGGCTCCGCTCGCTCCGGGCTGGCTTTGGAACGTTTCGGAGGGACGACGGGACTCCGGGGAGCCCCTTCCTCTGCTTTATGCATGTTTTTTTTTTTTGACCTTTGACCCTAACTGCAATTTAGTCACATCTCTGAATAGAAAATAAATATATTTATATGTCAGAGCTCCTACCTGTGGTATTGTCCTGAATGTGGAAAAGAAAAGGTTGTCTCTCTCTTACCCGGTGGTATATTTATATTTAGTGCACGACCCCTCGGATCATGTTGCATTAACGACTCCCTCCACTAGCCTCCTGCTTTTTTGTTTTTCTTTTTTCTGTTTTTCTCCCCCCCCTGACTCGCTCCTCAACTTCTGGATATTAATCCCAAACACAAGCAAGTCGCTCAAAAAAGTCCCTGATGGTGAGCATGGAGAAGAGTCCGATCAGCCCCCCCGCCCCCCTGCCCTCACCCGGGACCAGCTTGCAGGGGAAATGACAGTCACGGCCTCACAGTGGCAGCTGCCTCGCCGCCCAGGCCCCGCCCCCTTTGTCGCCTCCAGCCAACCTGGGAGCGGGAGGACACGTGAGGCGCGCAGCGGGCCAAACTTGGCACGGCGGAGGCTGTCGCCGAAATCGCCGTCCGGGGTGACGTCGTGGGAATGTCTGGACAAATATGGAAGCATGGACCTTCAACACACTTTTTTTTTTCCCCACCTCTGAAAACGCTTGGCTCTCCGAGTAACATAGCAGGCCTAAGTATTCATTAAAAACAAGACCAGATTAATGGCTTTTGCTTTGCATAGTCAAGTTTTAACTTGCACTTACAGATGTAGCTACATACTCTAGTGACTCATACATCTTGTAGTGACACCTGTTTATGTTGACATGAGCCGCTTATGCCGACTCGAGTCCGAGGGACATATTGGAACCCCTGA
Source organism: Nerophis ophidion (assembly GCF_033978795.1). Lineage (NCBI taxonomy): Eukaryota > Metazoa > Chordata > Actinopteri > Syngnathiformes > Syngnathidae > Nerophis > Nerophis ophidion. Next base: position 13,475,829 of record NC_084623.1, read on the forward strand.
CGAGTGTCAATCATAAGAGCTCATGTATCTTGTAGTGACACCCGTTTATGTTCACATGAGCCGCTTATGTTGACGTGACTCATACATCTTGTAGAGACACCTGTTTATGTTGACATGAGCCGCTTATGCCGACTCGAGTCCGAGGGACATATTGAAACCCCTGATGAGTGTCAATCATTTGTGATCATGTATCTTGGAGTGACACACGTTTATGTTCACTTGAGCCGCTTATGCTGACGTGACTCATACATTTTGTAGTGACACCCGTTTATGTTCACATGAGCTGCTTATGTTGACGAGAGTCAACCAGTTTTGAAACTCCTCACAGGTGTCGATCATTAGTCCTCATGTATCTTGGGGTGAAACCTGTTCATTTTTACATGAGCCGCTTATGTTGACGTGACTCATGTATATTGTAGTGACACCTGTTTATGTTGACATGAGCTGCTTATGTTGACAAGAGTCAACCAGTTTTGAAACTCCTAACAGGTGTCGATCATTACTCCTCATGTATCTTGTAGTGACACACGTTTATGTTGGCATGAGCCGCTTATGTTGACGTGACTCATGTATATTGTAGTGACACCTGTTTATGTTGACATGAGCCGCTTATTCTGACTCGAGTCCGAGGGACATATTATAACCCCTGACAAGTGTCAATCATAAGTGCTCATGTAACTTGTAGACACACCCGTTTATGTTCACATGAGCTGCTTATGTTGACAAGAGTCAACCAGTTTTGAAACTCCTAACAGGTGTCGATCATTACTCCTCATGTATTTTGTAGTGACACACGTCTATGTTGGCATGAGCCGCTTATGTTGACACAACTCATGTATATTGTAGTGACACCTGTTTATGTTGACATGAGCCGCTTATTCTGACTCGAGTCCGAGGGACATATTATAACCCCTGACAAGTGTCAATCATAAGTGCTCATGTAACTTGTAGACACACCCGTTTATGTTCACATGAGCCGCTTATGTTCACGTGACTCATACATCTTGTAATGACACCTGTTTATGTTGACATGAGCCGCTTATGTTCACGTGAGTCAGCCAGTTTTGAAATCCTGATAGGTGTCATTCATTAGTTAATCATGTATCTTGTAGTGACACACGTTTATGTTGGCATGAGCCGCTTATGTTGACATGATTCAGGCAGTTGTTTAAGATATACTTTCAGGACATGACCTGGTTTGGAGTCAGTTCCTGCAGTTCACCCTTAGGGGGCAGTAAGAATGTTTTCAATGCAATACATGAAGAAATCTGATGCAAATCATCATAACGGTCGAAGACAAAGAAATGTGTTTCACACGCGAGTTAAAAATAAATATATTTTACTCACGTTGCCTCCATGTTGTTGATTACAGGATATTGAGTCACAATGTCAACATTGTTATTGTGTTGCAAAATACTCACACTTGGGAAACATATTTTGCACATTTCTCTCACAAAAAGTGGAAGTAAAAAGGAGTTTAACAGAGTATAGAAAAACATACGTCAATTAAATGTTTGGGATCACAATACAATTATTAGGCGTGTCAAAAAAATATATTTTTTTGAATTGATCATGGTCTTTATTTGTATAAATGGGAGCCTTTTGGATCCATGAGAAATTTTGTGTATTTTTTTTTTAACTGATCAAAATCAATGTTGTTATAAATGACTGATCAATTTAAAGCTCCGATTACTTTACATCTAATATTCCACTTTGTGATTGTTTAGAGTAAATATAAAACATATTTTGAGTGTTTGCCATAAAAAAATAAAAAAATCTGTGACAAAAAGGGCATAAAACAACTAACCAAACAAAACAAAAAAACATTACAAATATAATAAAAATGTGCAGATGACGGATAGATCTGAAGTTGATCTTGAGATGTTTGTGTTGTAAGTAAACATAATAATACAATTAATAATAATAAAACTCTATGACTTTTTTTTATCTTTTTAATGAGTGGGACCCTTTTGGATCCCTGAGAAACTTTGTGGGATTTTTATTTTTTTTTATTGTCTTTTCTCCAAAAATAATAATGTATCAAAATCAATGTTGACCTATTTAAGGCTCTGGTGACCTTACATAAAATGTTACACTTTGCAACTGTTTTGGGGAAAATATTGCATATTTTGAGTATTTGCCATAAAAAGTATCGAGTTTTGTGTGACAAAAAGGGCATAAAACAACTAGCCAAAAAAAAAAAAAAACATTAGACAAATAATACAAATGCGCAAATGACAGATGGATCTGAAGTTGATCTTGAGATGTATGTGTTGTAAGTTAACATAATAATAAAATAAATAATGATACTAATAATAATGTTTGACTTATTTGTATCATTTTAATGAGTGGGACCCTTTTGGATCCCTGAGAAACTTTGTAGGATTTTTATTTTTTTCAATTGTCTTTTTCTCCAAAAAATAATAATGTATCAAAATCAATGTTGTTATAAATTATTGACCTATTTAAGGCTCTGGTGACCTTACATCGAATATTACACTTTGCAACTGTTTTGGGGAAAATATTGCATATTTTGAGTATTTGCCATAAAAAAGTATTGAGTTTTCTGTGACAAAAAGGGCATAAAACAACTAACCAAACATAAAAAAAAACATTAGAAAAGTAATAAAAATGTGCAAATGACAAATAGATCTGAAGTTGAGTTTCCGATGTATATAAACATAATAATAAAATAAATAATAATAATGTTTGACTTATTTGTATCATTTTAATGAGTGGGACCCTTTTGGATCCCTGAGAAACTTTGTGGGATTTTCATTTTTTTCAATTGTCTTTTTCTCCAAAAAATATTAATGTATCAAAATCAATGTTATAAATTATTGACCTATTTAAGGCTCTGGTGACCTTACATAAAATGTTACACTTTGCAACAGTTTTGGGGAAAATATTGCATATTTTGAGCATTTGCCATAAAAAGTATTGAGTTTTCTGTGACAAAAAGGGCATAAAACAACTAACCAAACATAAAAAAAACCATTAGAAAAGTAACAAAAATGTGCAAATGACAAATAGATCTGAAGTTGAGTTTCTGATGTATATAAACATAATAATAAAATAAATAATAATAATGTTTGACTTATTTGTATCATTTTAATGAGTGGGACCCTTTTGGATCCCTGAGAAACTTTGTAGGATTTTATTTTTTTCAAATTGCCTTTTCTCCAAAAATAATAATGTATCAAAATCAATGTTGTTATAAATTATTGACCTATTTAAGGCTCTGGTGACTTTACATAAAATATTACACTTTGCAACTGTTTTGGGAAAAAATATTGCATATTTTGCATGTTTGCCATAAAAAAAAAACTTGAGTTTTCTGTGACAAAAAGGGCATAAAACAACTAACCAAACAAAAACAAAAACATGAAAAAATAATGAAAATGTGCAAATGACAGATAGATCTGAAGTTGATCTTGAGATGTTTGTATTGTAAGTAAATATAATGATAAAATAAATAATAATGATAATAATAATAATGTTTGACTTATTTGTATCATTTTAATGAGTGGGACCATTTTGGATCCCTGAGAAACAATAATAATAATAATAATGTATCAAAATGTACTGTATCTAATTATAATAATAATAATGTATCAGAATCAATGGTGTTATGAATTATTGACCTATTTCAGGCGCCAATGAGCTTACATGAAATATTACACTTGGCAACTGTTTTGGGAAAAATTTTGCATATTTTGAGTGTTGAGTTTATTTAAAAAATCTAGAGTTTTTTTTTAGACAAAAAGGACATAAACAACCAAAGAAACAAAGAAACAAAGAAACAAAAAACATTGGAAAAAAATAATAAAAACTTATAATCAAAAGATAGATTTAAGGTTTTTTACTGTGAACTTAAAATCTGTCTGTTGATTATAAGTTTGTATTATTTGTTGTATTTTTTTTGTTTGTTTGTTTATTTGGTTGTTCTATGCCCCTTTTGTCAACCGAAAACGTTCCAAATTTGCATTATTTTCCCAAAACAATTGCAAAGTGGAATATTAGATGAGATGTAATTGGAGCCTCGATTAGGTCAATCATTCATAACAACATTGATTAATTATTCTTTTTTGAGCAACGACAGTTTAAAAGAAATCCCAATAAGTAACATATTATTTTTTTTTTTGCTGTTGTTTTGTTTTTGTTTTTTGTTTGTTTGTTTAGTTGGTTGTTTTATGTCATTTTTTGTCACAGAAAACTCAACACTTTTTTTTAATGGCAAACACTCAAAATATGCAATATTTTTTCCCAAAAGCAAAGACAGTTAAACAAAAATAAAAATCACACTAACTTTCTCGTGGATCCAAAAGTGTCCCACTCATAATTTAAAAAAAATAACTCATACTATTTATTTATGTATATATATGTATATATATATATGTGTATGTATATGTATATATATATGTATGTATATGTATGGCCCTGCGATGAGGTGGCGACTTGTCCAGGGTGTACCCCGCCTTCCGCCCGATTGTAGCTGAGATAGGCGCCAGCGCCCCCCGTGACCCCGAAAGGGAATAAGCGGTAGAAAATGGATGGATGGATGTATATGTATATATATGTATGTATATACATATATATGCATATATATATATACATATATATACATACATATACATAAACACACACACATATATATATATATATATATATATATATATATATATATATATATATACATGTATATATATATATATACATGTATATGTATATATATATATATATCCATGTATATATATATATATATATATATATATATGTTCTATATATATATATATATATATATATGTTTTATGTAATTTTTTGTCACAGAAAACTCAACGTTTTTTTCTAATGGCAAACACTCAAAATATGCAATGTTTTTTCCCAAAAGCAAAGACAGTTAAACAAAAATAAAAATCACACTAACTTTCTCGTGGATCCAAAAGTGTCCCACTCATAATTTAAAAAAAAAACCTCATACTATTTATTTATGTATATATATGTATATATATATATATATGTGTATGTATATGTATATACATGTATGTATATATATACATATATATATATATATATATATGTATATATATACATATACATATATATATATATATATATATATATATACATATATATATATATGTATACATACATATACATAAACACACACATATATATATATACATGTATATATATATATATATACATGTATATATATATATATATATACACACATATACATATATATATGTATACATACATATACATAAACACACACACATATATATTTATGTATATATATATATATATACATGTATATTTATATATACATGTATATATATATATATATATATACACACATGTATATATATATATATATATATATATATATACATATACATATATATATGTATACATACATATACATAAACACACACACACATATGTGAAGTGAAGTGAATTATATTTATATAGCGCTTTTCTCAAGTGACTCAAAGCGCTTTACACAGTGACACCCAATATCTAAGTTACATTTAAACCAGTGTGGGTGGCACTGGGAGCAGGTGGGTAAAGTGTCTTGCCCAAGGACACAACGGCAGTAACTAGGATGGCACAAGCGGGAATCGAACCTGCAACCCTCAAGTTGCTGGTACGGCCACTCTACCAACCGAGCTATGCCGCCCGGTGTATATATATATATATATATACACATGTATATATATATATATATATATATATATATATATATATATATACATATACATATATATATGTATACATACATATACATAAACACACACACACATATATATATATATATATATATATATATATATATATATATATATTTATAAAAATACACACTTATATATTGCATTGTTTCGTAAGTGAAATATATCTAAATGCGCTCTTTGGACAGTCCTGGTCTACATGTTTAAAAAAAGTAAAAACAAATTCCCATGAAAAACACTGAAACCAAAATAATAAATATTTACAAAATCTTTGCCGCGTTCACATAATCGTAGACGTGACCTCGGACGACTGAGAGGACCTGCTAGTCCTGGACAGCGATGGCCTCTCCAGGACGCGCATCTTCCTCACGATCTGCTGCAGCCTCCGGCGGAACTTCTCCCCCACGAAGGCGTACAACACCGGGTTGACGCAGCTGTGCAGCAGGCCCAGACTCTGCGTGGCGAACAGGGCCTGGTCCACCGCCATCCGGGCGGGGCACTGGTACGCCACTATCTTGGCCCGGAAGAAGGTGTCGGTGATGACGGCGATGTGGTACGGCGTCCAGCACAGCAGGAAGGCCACGAACACGCACACGATCACCCTCATGGCGCGTTGCCGCTGGAACCCCCCGCGGACGCGGAGCAGGCGCCGGATGGTGACGCCGTAACAGAGCAGCATGACGGCCAGGGGGATGACGAAACCCAGGGAGTGGCGCAGAACTCTCGTGGCCAGGCGCCAGTCGTTGGCGCTGCCGGGGTCGTAGTGCTCGGCGCACGACATCTCACTGGAGTTGGCGGAGGAATAGGAGGAGTAAAACAACCCCGGCAGGGAGAGCAGGGCGCCGATGGCCCAGACCGCCGCGCAGATGGTCCAACTGATGAGCTGCCGGTTGGACCGCCGAGCCTCCATGGCTCGCACGATGGCCATATAGCGGTCCATGCTGATGCACGTGAGGAAGAGGATGCTGGAGTAGAAACTCAGCTCCTGCACCACGGTGATGATTTTGCACATGGTGTCGCCGAACACCCAGCCCCGGGTGACGGAGGTGGCCCAGAAGGGAAGCGTGACGGCCAGCAGGAGGTCGGCGAGCGCCAGGTGGAGGAGGAAGAGGTCGGAAGGGGGCAGCGCCTGCCGGCTGAGTCCGATCACCAGACCCACCACCAGGTTGCCAGGGATGGCCAGGAGGAAGACCACCACGTAAAAAACGCAGACGAAAACCGTCACCGCCTCCGGGATGGAGAAGGGGCTGCAGGGTTGGGTCTCCGGGTCGATGACGAACTCCGTGTCGTTGTAGGTGAAGTTGAGCTCCTCGTAGACGGAGTAGAAGTCGAAAATGAAGGACTGGTCTGGTGGTGAGATCGGAACAACGGCGTGAAAATCAACCCACAATTTTAAAAGAGGCAGATCTGTCAAAGTTAGTTTGTGACGAACCCCAGGATGCAGAGATGGAGGCAGGCATTGGATAGGAAAACATGACTTAATAAAGATACTAAAACGAGAACAAACCAAAGGGATACAACAAAAAGCGCTCACGAAGCGGATAACCAACTAAGAGAGCTAGCATGGGAGCTAGGAAACAAAGGGAGCTTAGCATGGAAGCTAGCAAAAACAAAAAGGGGCCTAGCGTGGAAGCCAGCGAGTAGCGAGCAGGAAAACAGAAGTCGTACTTGTAATATGAAAACAAAGGGAGCTTAGCATGGAAGCTAGCAAAAACAAAAAGGGGCCTAGCGTGGAAGCTAGCGAGTAGCGAGCAGGAAAACAGAAGTCATACTTGTAATATGAAAACAAACTGGAAGCAGGGAACAAAAAACATTAAGCTACAAACATCTAACGAATATAGCTTACCGCTACGCTGCAAAGACACGACACAACACGACAGGAACTCAATACATGACAAGTAGCAACCACAAGTAGCAACCACAAGTAGCAACCACAAGTAGCAACCACAAGAGCGACAAGAAGCGACATCGACAATAATCCAGCACTCGAATGGAGGACAAAACAGGTTCAAATAGGAGCGGGCTGATTGACACCAGGTGTGGCCAGTTGCCACTGAGGGGAAACAGCGCTCAGGGAAAAATAACAGGAACCAGACAAAATAAAAGCGCTGTCAGGAAACAGACAGGAAAAACTAAAACATGGCCACACTGTCACGGACAAGCCTGACAATATTGGACCAAAAATACAACAACAACAAAATCTGTCTGGAGCTACAAAAACACAAAAACCTTATATAATTGTTATAAAGTGGCAACACATGCTGTAAGTGTCTATATTAGCTATGATAGCCTACAATCAAAATGACTTCAAAAGTCTATATACGTGTTATAAAGAAGGCAACACATGACGAGTCTATATTAGCTATAATAGCCTACTATCAAAATGACTTTAAGAGTTTTATATAAGTGTTATAAAGAAGGCAACTTGTGACGTAAGTGTCTATATTAGCTAAAATTGCCTACTATCAAAATGACTTTAAATATTTATATGAGTGTTATGATGAAGGAAACACATGGTGTAAGTGTGTATATTAGCTATATTAGCCTACTATCAAAATGACTGTATAAGTCTATATAAGTGTTATAAAGAAGGCAACACATGATGTAAGTGTCTATATTAGCTACATCAGCCTACTATCAAAATATATTTAAAAGTTTTATGTAAGTATAATTTTTTTCTGGCAAAATGAAAAAAAGAATACAAACCCTGTTTCCATATGAGTTGGGAAATTGTGTTAGATGTAAATATAAACGGAATACAATGATTTGCAAATCATTTTCAACCCATATTCAGCTGAATATGCTACAAAGACAACATATTTGACGTTCAAACTGATAAACATTTTTTTTTTGTAAAAAAAAATACTGATAAAGTTGAGGAAGGCTCATCAAACACTTATTTGGAATACCCCACAGGTGTGCAGGCTAATTTGGAACAGGTGGGTGCCATGATTGGGTATAAAAACAGTTTCCCAAAAAAATGCTCAGTCTTTCACAAGAAAGGATGGGGCGAGGTACACCCCTTTGTCCACAACTGTGTGAGCAAATAGTCAAACAGTTTAAGAACAACGTTTCTCAAACTGCAATTGCAAGAAATTTAGGGATTTCAACATCTACGGTCCATAATATCATCAAAAGGTTCAGAGAATCTGGAAAAATCACCCCACGTAAGCGGCATGGCCGGAAACCAACATTGAATGACCGTGACCTTCGATCCCTCAGACGGCACTGTATGAAAAACTGACATCAATCTCTAAAGGATATCAACACATGGGCTCAGGAACACTTCAGAAAACCACTGTCACTAAATACAGTTTGTCTGTAAGTGCAAGTTAAAGGTCTACTATGCAAAGCGAAAGCCACTTATCAACAACATCCAGAAACGCCGCCGGCTTCTCTGGGCCCGAGATCATCTAAGATGGACTGATGCAAAGTGGAAAAGTGTTCTGTGGATTGTTTTTGGAAATATTCGACATCGTGTCACGCGGACCAAAGGGGAAACGAACCATCCAGACTGTTATCGATGCAAAGTTCAAAAGCCAGCATCTGTGATTGTATGGGGGTGCATTAGTGCCCAAGGCATGGGTAACTTACACATCTGTGAAGGCACCATTAATGCTGAAAGGTACATACAGGTTTTGGAACATATGCTGCCATCCAAATTCCGTCTTTTTCATGGACGCCCCTGCTTATTTCAGCAAGACAATGCCAAGCCACATTCAGCACGTGTTACAACAGCGTGGCTTCATAAAAAAAAAGAGTGTGGGTACTTTTCGGGCCCGCCTGAAGTCTAGACCTGTCTCCCATCGAAAATGTGTGGTGCATTATGAAACGTAAAATACGACAGCGGAGACCCCGGACTGTTGAACGACTGAAGCTCTACATAAAACAAAAATGGGAAAGAATTCCACTTTCAAAGCTTCAACAATTAGTTTCCTCAGTTCCCAAACGTTTATTGAGTGTTGTTAAAAGAAAAGGTGATGTAACACAGTGGTGAACATGCCCTTTCCTAACTACTTTGGTACATGTTGCAGCCATGAAATTCTAAGTTAACTATTATTTGCAAAAAAATAAAGTTTGAGTTTGAACATCAAATATGTTGTCTTTGTACTGCATTCAACTGAATATGGGTTGAAAATGATTTGCAAATCATTGTATTCTGTTTATATTTACATTTAACACAATTTCCCAACTCATATGGAAACGAGGTTTGTTGAGTACTTTTTTGACTCGTGTTATTTTTTTAGATAAAATGATGCCGTAGGAACAGATCCGGCCCCTTCTGTTTGACACCTGTGTCCCCCATGTTTGTGGCCCTTAACAACCACATAGTGTTTATGCCAGGGGCCGGCCCCTGACTGCAATAAATCTACCTTTTGAAGCTGTTTACATACTTTAGTGTGTTCTCTTTTATTTACCATTAAGATTCGAGGTGAGCTATTTTGGGCTATAGAGTGTGAAAAAAATGACAAGTCCATTCATTCTATTTGCGGGAATGATAACATTAATAAACACAATGAAAGGATGAGGAAACTTACCCGTCATTGTGGTGGCTCCTAAGCGGCAGGCGAGACACCTAAACTGTGTCACCAGAAGACAAGGAACAAACAGACTTGGCCGACACTCCTCCCCCTCGTCGCAACTCTACTTTCCTGTTAGCTCGCAGGCTTTTCGTTTGAGTAAATATCACACAAACAACACCCGTGCATCTTTTGAAGGTGCAATGCCGTGGGAATGTAACTTGCATGCACTTTAGAGTAGTCAACGTTCAGCTTGTACAGCAGAACAGATTTACTATCCACTGTTAAAATACCTCGACACACAACTATGATTGTCTGAATAGCAGGAGTGGGCGATACGGTACATTTTGGAACTGATCTGATAGACTAAAACTGTGCCGATTTGTTAATCATGACTCTCAATCAATAACAATCTGTTATTTAGGCAGGTAAAAACTTCCATACATCCATTTTCTAAACTTAAAATCTCTTGGAATTGGGGGTTAAATCACCAAAAAATTATTCCCGGGCGCGGGGTTGGGTCAAATGCAGAGGAAAAATTTCACCACGCCTAATGTGTGTGTGACTATCATTGGTACAGAAATAGAAATATATAAGAACTACAAAAACAGCAGCAGTCACTCATCCACCCATCCATCCATTTTACTACAGCTTGTCCCTTTTGGGGTCACAGGGTGCTGGAAAGACAACATTCACACTCACATTCACACACTAGGGCCAATTTAGTGTTGCTCATCACAATTAAAAAATCAAATGACTTACACATATCAACATACAAACATCCATCCATCCATCCATTTTCTAGTGCGTGTCCTTTTGGGCTCGCGGAGGGCGCTGGTGCCTATCTCAGCTACAATCGGGCGGAAGGCGGTGTACACCCTGGACAAGTCGCCACCTCATCGCAGGGCCAACACAGATAGACCGACAACATTCACACACTAGGGCCAATTTAATGTTGCTCATCACAATTAAAAAATCAAATGACTTACACATATCAACATACAAACATCCATCCATCCATCCATTTTCTAGCGCGTGTCCTTTTGGGGTCGCTGGTGCCTATCTCAGCTACAATCGGGCGGAAGGCGGGGTACACCCTGGACAAGTCGCCACCTCATCGCAGGGCCAACACAGATAGACAGACAACATTCACACTCACATTCACACACTAGGGCCAATTTAGTGTTGCTCATCACAATTAAAAAATCAAATGACTTACACATATCAATATACAAACATCCATCCATCCATCCATTTTCTAGTGTGTGTCCTTTTGAGGTCGCGGGGGGCGTTGGTGCCTATCTCAGCTACAATCGGGCGGAAGGCGGGGTACACCCTGGACAAGTCGCCACCTCATCGCAGGGCCAACACAGATAGACAGACAACATTCACACTCACATTCACACACTAGGACCAATTTAGTGTTGCTCATCACAATTAAAAAATCAAATGACTTACACATATCAACATACAAACATCCATCCATCCATCCATTTTCTAGCGCGTGTCCTTTTGGGGTCGCGGGGGGCGCTGGTGCCTATCTCAGCTACAATTGGGCGGAAGGCGGGGTACACCCTGGACAAGTCGCTATCTCATCGCAGGGCCAACACAGATAGACAGACAACATTCACACTCCCATTCACACACTAGGGCCAATTTAGTGTTGCTCATCACAATTAAAAAATCAAATGACTTACACATATCAACATAAAAACATCCATCCATCCATCCATTTTCTAGTGCGTGTCCTTTTGGGTTCGCGGGGGGCGCTGGTGCCTATCTCAGCTACAATCGGGCGGAAGGCGGGGTACACCCTGGACAAGTCGCCACCTCATCGCAGGGCCAACACAGATAGACAGACAACATTCACACTCACATTCACACAATAGGGCCAATTTAGTGTTGCTCATCACAATTAAAAAATTAAAAGACTTACACATATTAACATACAAACATGTGAAAGGTCAAAAAAAAAAAATTCAGGAAACGAAAAAAGCAGTTTAAAAACAAGCACGATAAAAATTGAAACAGTTTCTTAATCGTTTAAAATGGCCTGAAATTCCCCCTAAGGGATCGGCTCTGGTAGACCTTATTGTACTCCGAATAAATCAGTTTTATTTGTGGACTATTTACCATTAATATATAACAATATCATGTAATTATTTTTTCAATTTTATCATCAACGCCTGCTTCAGCGAAATATGGTAAATAGTGCAACAAAATAACTAAACAAAAGCTACTTTTGGTTCTCGCCGGTGGTTGTTTTTGCTATGGTTTGCCCAGGATGGGATACTAAAGGGGGCGCCACAAAGATTAAGGAGAAAAAAATAAAATAAATTAATTAATGAATTAAATAAAATTAAACCAAAAAATAAAATACAAAAACAGTAGGAATTAGTAAAATAAATAAATTTATTAATTAGAAAATAAATAAATAAATACAATTATTTGTTTGTGTCCTCCAACTGACTCTAGACTAGGAGTGCCCAAAAATTTCACTTCCAAGTTGTGAGTTTACATTATTCACCCAAGTTTCAGTCGGACCAGAAGCAAGGAATCATGCAGAGCAGGGACAAAGTTCAAATTTGCTCAATGAGGAGAGACATATTGGGCTGTACACTCAGTTACAGTTCCAACCTACACCCTTTTTAGAGAGTTCCGGTCAGACGTTTTTTTCTACGGGACACATTTCCGACCTTGTTGTTGTTTCCAGACGAGGAGATGCTGCTCTGTTATTGATTGAAGTAAAGTCTGAATGTAAAAATATGTAAAAAATAAACAACTAAAAAGATAAAGACACATAAAAAAAATAATATTAGTTTTGACACACATATATACACTATATCCTAGCAGTTGGCATCTCAATGACAGCAGACGTTGTACAGTTGTCATGTTCAAACATTAATGACATCTATTGAACAGACCAGAAGCAAGGAATCATGCAGAGACAGAGTTCAATTTTGCTCAATGAGGAGAGACGTATTGGGTTGTACACTCAGTTACAGTTCCAACTTTACACCCTTATTAGAGAGTTCCTGTCACGCGTTGCGGCGCACTTGCTGCGCGGAGTTGCAACTTTGTGGATGCACAACGACCAGTCAGCAGGATTGCAGGTAAGACTTGTTTTTAATATAATAAAACAAAAGAACACTGACACAACAATGGAAAAATAAAGCGCGTGCCTACGCACGCGAAGCTAAGGCGGAACTTAGCACATGGAAAGACATAGAACAGAATACTTAACGTGACTTGTTTTGTGAAGCAAACAATGAGCCGAGGAGGAACTAAGGAATAACGCAGGCTTATATACTCAAATAATAATTGCCATCAGGTGTGCGACAAACGAATAGCAGCTGGGACAAAATAAGAAACCATGGCAACGAGCTACATCAGGAAGTGCACAAACACAGGAATCGGGCAAGTCTAAAACTAAACATGAACAAAGACATTTAAACGACAAAACAATAAACGATCCGCATATCCGGTCGGCCTTTTTTTCAAACCGGACACATTTCCGGCTTTGTTGTTGTTTCTCGATGAGGAGATGCTGCTCTGTTATTGATTGAAGTAAAGTCTGAATGTCATTAAAACGGTTCCACCCTCGTCCTTGCACGCTACACCGCTACAACAAAAATGATGGGGAGAAGACACTGTCCAAGTGGAGGCACGTAAATAAGACCGTCAGAAAGCGGCTTGAAGATGATCTGTAAAACATCATTTATGCAACATTTTGACCAAAGAACCACCATTACAAGTCATGTAGACCACAAGGAAGCGTTTTTCATTCATCAAAAAATAATAATATAATGACTCCTTTAATGCGTTTTATAATCCGGTGCGCCCTATGGTCCGGAAAATACGGTATTAGATTTGGTGGCCACCCTTTGGGGGTTGCTGCTCTGGACCCCGACTGGCTTTTATTCAAATCTACATTGGCTTTTTACCCACTTATATGAACACAAAATATCTATTTGACAAGACAAATCTTGAAAAATGCAGATCTCATTGTAATAGTCTTGATCCGATACTGATACCACCCTTGGTATCGGCACTGTGGATACCGGCCACGTTATGCAATGTTGATTAACAGGATAGATGTTGGATTTTTTTGTTCTTTTTCTTTAAACCCGCCACTTCCCTTTTAAACAGGGGCCACATAGAGTATGTCATAAGATGTTCTGTCACACGCTTTAACATGAAAGAGAAACCACGGGTTCACGAACGCTTTCAACACACACAAATGAGGAATTACACGTTTTAAAGTTGCGTTTATTAAAGGTCACAAGTATTCCGATCCTTCCATCGATTTTCCTCTGCTTATTATTTTTGATAAATGATCATCCCTGAAGGGAAGTACTGTTTCCACTCAACAAGCAATAAGAGTAGACACAAATTTAGTGCAAATAATGCAAACGTGTGTACGCTTACAATAAGTATAATGAGCAAAAATATTCAAAAATGACCACGCGGTCCCTGGCTGACCACCAATGTTGAGGGAGTTGACGACACGGGTGTTGACATGTGCCACACGTCATATTTCCCGCAGCTGTTTCTCCCGTTTCGGCCTTACGAGACCTGATTTATGGCTATTTGAGGGGAGCCGGATCTTAAAGAGTCGTTCCTTTCAAAGTCGTTCCAAACCCCGGTTCGTTATCACAGTGTGGTTAGTTGGGATTTGGAGAAAAGTGAATTCAAGTAAAAATAAACAACAAAAAAGATGAATATACGTATAAAAATAAGTTTTGACACATGTATATACACTATATCCTAGCAGTCGGCATCTTAATGACAGCAGACGTTTGACAGGTTCAAACACCGATGACATCTATTAAACAGACCAGAAGCAAGGAATCATGCAGAGACAGAGTTCAATTTTGCTCAATGAGGAGAGACGTATTGGGCTGTACACTCAGTTACAGTTCCAACCTACACCTTAAGGCACAGCCCACACGCTCCACTATTTATTCGGGAGGTCCCTGGTTAAATCACTGAGGCTGCATCTGAGGGTGTCATTTCACCAGCCCCAGTTAAGACACAATATATGCCTATTCAGAAATGGAAATGTGCTGACACTCGTGATATCGCCCTGTCTCTGCTTTGTCTGAGTCAAGGTACTCGATGTTCGACCTTGGCAGTCAGCAGGCCGGGTCTGGACAAAAACACTGATACGAGACGACTCGCAATCAAAGATTGCAAGTTGTCCCCTTGCACAGATAGAGAAGTACAACTTCAGCACAATTGATAATAACTAGAGCAACGGCCTTTAAGCACAAGAGTTGTGTAATAACTTAAACATAATTATTCTAACAGTAAGTGATGTTTTATTATGTTTGTTGGCTCTCATGAAGTCTGCAGTGGGTAATAATTAGTGATGAGTAAAAACGCAAATGTGATACGTTTTTTAAATGAATTGCACCGTGTATGCTTTTTTTTTTACAATATGTAAAAATGAACATTGCATATATATATATATATATACATACATACATATATATAAATACACACACACACATATAAATACATGTAAATATATATATATATATATACATATACATATTTATACATATATCATACATTTATATATATATATATATATACAGTAAAGTCTGAATGTCATTAAAACGGTTCCACTCCCGTCCTTGCACACTACACCGCTACAACAAAAATGATGGGGAGAAGACACCGTTGAAGTGGAGGCACGTAAATAAGACCGAGCACAATACGGCGCATCTGGAAGCGACTGTCAGGAAGCGGCTTGAAGATGATCTGTAAAACATAACCCGTGCAACATTTTGTGTGTGTATATATATATATATATATATATATATATATATATATATATATATATATATACACACACACAGTTCAGGCCAAAAGTTTGGACACACCTTTTCCTCATTCAATACATTTTCTTTATTTTCATGACTCTTTACATTGTAGATTGTCACTGAAGGCATCAAAAATATAAATGAACACATGTGGAGTTATGGACTTAACAAAAACAGGTGAAATATTTGAACACATGTTTTATATTACTGCCTTACACACTCTAGGCATTCTCTCGATGAGCATTAAATAAAGTACTATCTATCTATCTATCTATCTTTAAGCACTGACCTAACCCCCCCTCTACATCAAGGGCCGAGTGTGTGGAGAGGGACCACACCACCCGGTCTCTTGGCATCCTTATCTCTGAGAACATCTACTGGTCAGAGAATACTACTGCCATCACTAAGAAGGCTCAGCAGCGGCTGCACTTCCTGAGAGTCCTGATGAAGTACAACCTGGACTCCAACCTGCTGCTGACCTTCTACTGCTCATCCATTGAGAGCCTGCTGACATACTGCATCACAGCGTTGCAGACAGGGAGAGGCTTCAGAGAGTGGTAAAGGCACCACAGCGAATCATTATTCATATATTCATGTGTGTATGTATATATATGTATATATATATATATATATATATATTATATATACATACAACAGAGGTTTCGATACATTTTGATACAAATTATGAAAATGGACCTGTGTGAAGTTGCCTCCCACCTTGTCCAAATCTCCCCAAACTTGTTTCATTCGTTTGTGCTGAAACATCCATCTATCCGTCCATTTTTTACCGCTTATTCGCTTTTGGGGTCACAGGTGCCGCAAACATAATTGGCCTAAATATTATAGTTTTAAGCTCAGACCAAAAATGTTTGCAGCACAATGATTGGGACTGGTTTGGGGAGATGTGTGGCTGGATGACATTACCAGTCAGAAAATGTATTTTGGAATAACTTAGATTAATAACGACACAAGCGAACATTTCTGCAGCAAACTTTGCATAGGTTAAAAATGGGCATTATAGGAAAGTAAATAAAAGGTACGTAATTGATGAGCCTTTTGAAGGTTTTATCGTTTTGCTGCATTGTGTGTCTGTGGCTTAATGTCAACATTTGAGTGATGCATGTTTTTAAATGGCAACACTAAATTGGCCCTAGTGTGTGAATGTTGTCTGTGTTGGACATGCGATGAGGTGGCGACTTGTCCAGGGTGTAATCTGCCTTCCGCCCGATTGTGACTGAGATAGGCAGCAGCGCCCCCAGTCACCCCAAAGGGAATAAGCGGTAGAAAATGAATGGATGGATGTCTTTAAATGTATGTATTTTTTGTGTTACCTGTTTTACATATTTTTAATTGTATTTCTGGATTGTATCCATCCATCCATCCATTTCCTACCGCTTATTCCCTTTTGGAGTCGCGGGGGGCGCTGGCGCCTATCTCAGCTACAATCGGGCGGAAGGCGGGGTACACCCTGGACAAGTCGCCACCTCATCGCAGGGCCAACACAGATAGACAACATTCACACACTAGGGCCAATTTAGAGTTGTCAATCAACCTATCCCCAGGTGCATGTCTTTGGAAGTGGGAGGAAGCCGGAGTACCCGGAGGGAACCCACGCATTCACGGGGAGAACATGCAAACTTCACACAGAAAGATCCCGAGGAACTTCGTATTGTGAGGCAGACGCACTAACCCCTCTGCCACCGTGAAGCCCATTTCTGGATTGTATATGTGAAAAAAACAACAAATGTTTTAAAAAAAAAAAATAAAGGACAACATATGCAAAAGTCTTAAACAGGTAGCAGTGGCGCAGTTCATACACCTGACATACTATTACTTATAATCCAATGAAATGAGGCAATTTGATCAATATTTAATTTGTTGTAATGTTTGTCATGTTATTTATACTATTGAAGAATCGGGAAAAAAAAAACTCAAGCTGCTGCTGAATGTAATTGGAAAGCATTCAACATGCCTATGAGGTGATGGCACTAGATGAAATAAATTCAGTTAATCTTATAAACCTTGTGCTTCTCTCGTTACTAAAATGCTCGACAAACTTGGGGGTTTTAACAAAATACGGATTCTATTGTGTGATGTGATTTACTGGCACCCCCGCTTTAAATTGTACTTTTTTCCAAGCAAGAAGAAATGGGGCAACATTGAAAGACGTGGAGGTGCTTGGTGCAACAAAGGATATGTAGAAAGGGTGAGGGGGTAGGGGCACTTGTAGTGTGCAACACATTGCTTAAAATGTGATTTGAAGCACACACACTTGGTTACGTGTCGACTTCCACAGGAAACAAAGGGTTATAGACAAAACAAGCGTGGCACAACCTTTGTTTAATTTATTCACTGAACTGTATCGCCCATCTTGAAGTGGTCCCGCTTCTCATGAAAGGTACAATCGCGGCATGACAAAATGTGGGGGGAAATAAAAAAAACTGCTTTGCCTTTTGTAAAAAATCCTTAAGTATACATCAACGTTTCCACAGACAATTCAGATTTGAAGTGAGAAAAAAAAAAGTTATTTCCATCAGCATTCAGTCTTTTGCACTGTAATTTTCAAACTTAAGGCCCCTTTTCCCCCCACTAAAAAGCAGAAATATCCTGATTTTAACGACAGCCGAGTTTTCTCCGCTTTGAAGTGAAGAGGAGAAAGTGCAGCAAGTGTTCAAGTAGGCTATTTTGTAAATGGCACAGAAGTGACAAGCAGGGGCAGAGGACTTACACTTCCAAGTGATCTGGGACACGTCTTTGCACAACTAATCTGCATCCTGCAGCTACTCTAACCTGACTGTGGCGGCCCATGTTGAGGTGGAGGAGGAGGGACCCGAACCCCTTTCATCTTTTGGCACGACGTGGGTCCCTGCCATTACTAATGTTAATTGAAGACTTCGTCGCGGTTTGAGGTCCGGCGACAGAAGCCGGAGGAGCACCGTTGCCGGGCGAGCGGCCGTTTGCTCGCCCAACGCTCCCAAACGCAGAGTCACGGGGAGCCCCTGGCGCTGAGCCGCTGCTGCCGTTGTTGTTGTTGGGAGCAAACTGTGACAAGGAACCGTTACCTGTGGTAGAGAAAACTATATTTTTGAATGTTTCATCCCTTTGATAAAATATATCCAAAATAACTCATAAATCCCTGCATGCACACGGATGACATGGATAGTACAAAGTAAGATAAACTGGAAATTAGGGCACCGAACAATTCAATTCAGAATCTATTCTTGATTAAAATTCCAAACTTCAAAAAAAAAAAAAACATTGGATTCCAGTTCTATGATTAACTACATTTCTCCATTAAAAATATAAACAGCTGTGACAAATGTCTGTATTACTTAAAAGAAAACTGATTTTGTTGAGTGAAATTCGACCCAATAAAGTCAGATACAAATAAGGCAAGAAGAGAAGTATCCAACACTTCTTTTTTTTAAAGTAAATTTGTAGAAGCAGATATGATCAGCTACATCAGGGGTCCCTAAACTTTGAGTCGGGGGCCTCATTGGGTTAAAAAAATTTGGCGGGGGCTGTGTGTGTGTGTGTGTGTGTGTGTGTGTGTGTGTGCGTGTGTGTGTGTGTGTGTGTGTGTGTGTGTGCACTTGACAAACACTCGCCCAGAATTGCGGCGCGATGATGTCACGTTACAGATGGGAAAATGCATTTTTAGACAATATGATCTACCTGAGTGGCTAGGAGACCCCAAGAGTAACAAGCAGTAGAAAATGGATTAGTAAAGACAGATTAAAAAAAAATAATAATAATTAAGCCATAGTTTGGACACCCCTTATCTACATCAAAAATATGAGTACTTTAATTAATGTTTTTTGAATTGATTAAGAATTGTTACAATTAAGAATCGCAATTCATGTCAACAAAAATGTCTTTTACACCCCTACAAAAGATGTGAAAATTATATTTTATAAAATAACTTTAAAAAAGTAATTAGTTACTTTGCCAAAAAAGTAATTTAATTACTCTTTCATAAATGTAATTAGTGGTGGAAGTACTTGCGTTACTTTAAATATCGGGCATGTGCAGTTGAGATGTTCAATGAGACGAGTGTGTATGTCCCTTCTGCCAAGTGACAACGCTCAGACAGAGCAGCTCAGCTGTGTTTGTTAGCTCAAGACTCGCAGTTTGCCGGCAATTACGGCAGCTCTGGTAAAACATTTCAATAGATTGTGCTTATCCATCCATCCATTTTCTACTGCTTATTCCCTTTTGGGGTCGCGGGGGGTGCTGGCGCCTATCTCAGCTACAATCGGGTGGAAGGCGGGGTACACCCTGGACAAGTCGCCACCTCATCGCAGGGCCAACACAGATAGACAGACAACATTCACACTCACATTCAAACACTAGGGCCAATTTAGTGTTGCCAATCAACCTATCCCCAGGTGCATGTCTTTGGAGGTGGGAGGAAGCCGGAGTACCTGGAGGGAACCCACGCATTCACGGGGAGAACATGCAAACTCCACACAGAAAGTTCCCGAGCCTGGATTTGAACCCAGGACTGCAGGAACTTCGTATTGTGAAGCAGACGCACTAACCCCTCTTCCACCGTGAAGCCCTAGATTGTGCTTATAAAGGTAAAAAAGAGATTGACTGTGCTTCAATAGTTGTAGTCTCCTTGTCCACAAATGGGGTATTGTAGCTTGTCACTTCAATCATTGATTTGTTGTTCATTACTCCCTCGAAGTAGTAGTAGTAGTATGTGTGTGTGTGTGTGTGTGTGTGTGTGTGTGTGTACTTGTATGTTGTTTGCTGTGGGATGTTGCCTCCTAGTTGTTGCTTTAATCAGTAAAAAAGATATTTCCGGCTTTGAACTTGCTGTGCTGGTAACATCCCTCCATTTCTACCGCTTGTCCCTTCCGGGGTCGCTGGAGCCTATCTCAGCTTCATTCGGGCTGGTAACATAACGGTGTTATTCTGAAAAGTGATAATGACATGCTGCTCTCGGGCTACTTGCCTGTTTTCCACAAGTGGCTACATTTGTCTTCTGTATTACTGTAACTACGTCAACTGATAAAAAATTAGCAATATTACTAATAACATTGTTGATGTTTCTATTAGAACATGTTTAGCAGCAATGATACATGCAAGTGGAAGTATCTAAAAAACACAAACAAAGCAAAAAAAACATACCTGGTGCAGGAGTTGTACCTGAATTCTGATTTGGCGGAGAATTTCCCCTCTGATTCTGGTCAGGTTTACCCTGTTTGCAAAAAATAAAACATTAACAAGCTGACATAATTTCTTTAAATCGGATGAATCACACTTTTGAAATTGTTCTACATACAAGTTATTACTCGACTGCGTAATTAAAACGGAAGGAAAGTAAAGAAAGTTAAGGAAAAGTAACATGTAGAGTGATAATAAATTACATGATTAATCTGCATTGTGATTAATCACATGAGTTAACTTGTGTTCGACCACCCTAATTTTAACATGTGGTGCATAAGCAACCTCTTGTACCTGAATTGAACCCTCTGATACTGTAACACCATGATTTTCCAAGTATTACTAGGCTGAAATGTATATGCTTATTGAATCGGTTTTGTACTAAAAGCGAGGAACCGTACGTACTACATGTAAAAAATTCACACAAAAGGCTTAGTTTTAAAAAACAAACATGATTATGTTGGAACAGAAGAGAAGTTTGTCCTCCATGTTGGTAAAGTAGGACTCGTGATTTATGTTATAGCGAGTGCCTATGTGGGGACCAGTTCCATTTTCTTCCACCGAAGGGTAGCATACAGAAAAATCCCAAGGATGGGGACATTTGATATTTGTAATTGTGTATGCTAGGCTACTTAAAGAAAACTGCATTGCAGGTAATTAATTACTCGCTTGCATAGTTAAAATGTGCCTCCAAAAAGGCCCCAATAATTGTAAAAAAAAAATACTATCTTATTGTCAGAATGTCATCCAGCAGCGTTTTTAAACGTTTTACTTAAATGCACGTCATTTATTAGCACACAACTCAGAAACAGTTTAATCTAAAATGATCAATGAATTCACTTTTTTGTTTAAACAATATGCAGAGGGTTTAAAATGGCAGCCTCACTGCACTCTGGACACCACCGCTCTAAAGGTTTGCGTATTCTGATGATATCAAATGTGATCTGACCACTTACCGATTTATTTTGCTGGTTTGCTTGGGCAAGCAGCTCCGCATTTGGCTCACTAAAATTGGGCACTTCTGAATACACCATACAAAACCTGAAGAACATAAAACATATTTCAATATAGTAAAACCTTACATACAAACTTTATTTTACAGTTTACTTTCTGTCAGCTACAAAATTACAAAAGTTATCTATTTATTGTTCATATCTTTGTAAGGTAATAAACTTACAAAAATTCAAAAGGGATCAATCAATCCACGGAAATACATTTATCGAGGTAATGTTCAGAACCAGTTAAAAGCGATAAACAACTGTACATGGTTATGGATGGATGTATGTGTATAATACAGTGCATCCTCAAAAGTATTCACAGCGCTTCACTTTTTCCATTGTGTTACACTAAAGCCTTACCCCAAAACGGAATAAATATTTTTTTTTCCTCAAAATTCTACACACATTGACAATGTGAAGCTTGTTTTTTAATGTTGCGAATTTATTTAAAAAAATATATATATATCAAATGGATATGTTTTCACAGCCTTTGCTCAATGCTTTGTTGATGTACAATGTACCTTTTGCAGCAATTGCAGCCTCATGTTAGGGCTGCATAATTAATCGAATATTAATCGTGATCACAATTTTGGCCCCTACGATTACATGAGGGCGATCGTCGGCGATATCCACCATTGAAAAACAGGCTCCGCTGCATTTCAAAACCAAGCAGGTTCACAACCATCACCAGGCCAGCCACCAGGGGGCGACCAATAAACAGTGGACTCGTGAGAGCCAGTAAGGCAGGGGTCACCAACCTTTTTGAAACCAAGAGCTACTTCTTGGGTACTGATTCATGCGAAGGGCTACCAGTTTGATACACACTTAAATAAATTGCCAGAAATAGCCAATTCGCTCCATTCACCTTTAATAAATAAATCTATAAATATATATAAAAAATGGGTATTTCTGTATGTCATTCCGTCGTACATTTTATTTCCTTCTACGGAAGGTTTTTGGTAGAGAATAAATGATGAAAAAAACACTTATTTGAACGGTTTAAAAGAGGGGAAAACACAAAAAAAAAGAAACTAAAAATTTGAAACATGGTTTATCTTCAATTTCGACTCTTTAGAATTTAAAATTCAACCGAAAAAAATGAAGAGAAAAAATAGCTAATTCAAATATTTTTGAAAAAAATTTAAAAATTATTTAATGAACATCATTGTTAATTTTTCCGGATTAAGATTAATTTGAGAATTTTGATGACATGTTTTAAATGGGTTAAAATCCAATCAGCACTTTGTTAGAATATATAACAAATTGGACCAAGCTATATTTCTAACAAGACAAATCATTATTTCTTCTAGATTTTCCAGAACAAAATTTTTAAAAGAAATTCAAAATGATTTGAAATAAGATTTTAATTTGATTCTACAGATTTTCTAGATTTGCCAGAATTTTTTTTTTTATTTTAATCATAATAAATTTGAAGAAATATTTCACAAATATTCTTCGTCGAAAAAACAGAAGCTAAAATTAAGAATTAAATTAAAAAGTATTTATTATTCTTTACAACAACAAAAAAATAAATACTTGAACATTGATTTAAATTGTCAGGAACGAAGAGGAAGGAATTTAAAAGTTAAAAAGGTATATGTGTTTTAAAATCCTAAAATCATTTTTAAGGTTGTATTTTTTCTCTAAAATTGTCTTTCTGAAAGTTATGAGAAGCAAAGTAAAAAAATAAATGAATTTATTTAAACAAGTGAAGACCAAGTCTTTAAAATATTTTCTTGGATTTTCAAATTCTATTTGAGTTTTGTCTCTCTTAGAATTAATAATGTCGAGCAAAGCGAGACCAGCTTGCTAGTAAATCAATAAAATCTAAAAAATAGAGGCAGCTCACTGGTAAGTGCTGCTATTTGAGCTATTTTTAGAACAGGCCAGCGGGCGACTCATCTGGTCACCGCGGGCACCACGTTGGTGACCCCTGCAGTAAGAGAAGTGACAGGTATGATGCCACAAGCTTGGCACACCTATCTATGGGCATCTTAGCCTATTCCTCTTTGCAGCACTTGGCAAACTTTATTAAGTCCTATGGGATTTCTCTCAGCAAAGGCTGTGAAAACTTAAGTATGTGGATTTTTTTTTTTTTTATAAATTTGCTAAAGTTAAAAAAAATTCACATTGTCATTATGGGGTATTGTGTTAATAATTTTGAGAACCGATATAAATATACAATTTTGGAATAAGGCTCTAACTCAGGGGTGTCAAACTCATTTTAGGTCGGGGGCCACATGGAGAAAAATCTACTCCCAAGTGGGCCGGACTGGTAAAATCCCTGCACGATAACTTAAAAATAAAGACACCTTCAGATGGGTTTCCGTGTTTACAAATAGAAGAAGCGCATTCTGAAAATGTACAAATCATAATGTTGTTTTTTTACACTTACATGTTGCGGTTAATAGTATTCTATCTTTAATTGTCGTTATTTATATTTTCTGAATGAATGATGTGATAATGTTCATCAGTCAAAGGTGTTCATTTTCAATCAATCAAGATAAAAAAATATCAAAATCAAATTACAGTATGCCATGTATGTAGTTTGATCATTTTCCTCGATTGATGTACTAACAGCATGTGGTTTATTTTGTACATATGTACCATCATCTACAGAATACAAAGAATGGCTATTGGAACATCCAGTAGACACATGTAGAAGAGCTGTTTCTTTCATTCAAAACATTTTAGTTAATTTGTATACTTAGCAAACTCATCTCGCGGGCTGGATAAAACCTGTTCGCGGGCCTGATCCGGCCCACGGGCCGTACATTTGTCACCCCTGCTCTAACATAACAAAATATGGAAAAAATTAAGCGCTGTGATTACTTCCCGGATGCACTGTACCTCCAAATGCCAAATATAACCGCCGATAATCGGTTGATTTCTAGATTTTAGGCCATTGTCGCCAATCCCTTCTCCCATGGTTACTATATAGCTTTGCTTGCCCTCCATACCCGGTGCATTTTTCAGGGCTGTTAGCGTGCTACACCCTCGCTGGCAAAACTAAAATTTCCTAAAATTGGGTGCATTTCTACAGATGAATATAGTTATCTGCAAAAGAAGCGTAAATCTTCCTTCAAAAAGCGGATACGAGCAAAAAAAAAATAAAAAATCTAACTATGCCATGAAATAGATTTGTATACTCAATAAAAGATGTGTCTTGTGATATCAAGAATTATTTGTTGGTCGCGTTCCGAGGCATTTCAAACTACTGTGCTCCAGACACCATTCTACACGGCTAAACAAATGTAAAATTGAAACAGCATGGAGGTCTACAACTTCTTTATGTGATTATGCATAAAGGAAATTGGAATCGAGACTCTCTGGATAAATATGCATCGTTTTTGCTCGGGTAAGGTTGCATTTCATGATTTAACTTTGCGTCTACTGCCAAGTTTGGTGTTGCATGCGAAGTTTACGAGTGGCGTGTTTTTCCCCAAATTCATCAAAACATAACTGTATATGTCAATATTGTGTACATGCTAAAAGCTTCATTTATGATTGTTGCCTATGGTAAAAGCTTTACTCTTTCAGGTTTTGCTCACATTTGCTTTCTTCGATTTAGACTCGCCTAATTAGTATTTTATAGCAAATGTGTTGTATACTAAAAATGGCAATACTAAATGTTAAGTATATCAAACAAACCTTTAACGAAGTGATCACTGCCAATGTATGTATTCCTTGACTCTGCTCCTTTGTAATGGAGTGTGAGCTGCTTTTCTCGTCGTGGTCTCGGAAAAACTGGCACCCTTTCGCTCCTTTTTATTATCTCTTGAGGACCTATGATGGAACGTTTATCTTTTTCACGATTTAAACGGTTTGTACAGCCGTAAACACAAGCATAGGGAATTTTTCCTTCGAGAAAGGCTACCATATTTTCCGGGAAATAAGGCGCACCGGATTATAAGGCACACTGCCGATGAATGGTCTCTTTTCAGATTATCGATCTAATAGCCTTGGGTGAATAATATAAACTCACCCCACTGGTATGTTTTAGTGCTCTCATGGCGAGTTTACTGACAAATGCAAGTAAAAACTTCACACTACTTTATATTACAAAAGGCAACAGCAGAGGATGATTGTCACATAAGATAGAGAAAAAGAAGAAGCCTATCGACTACGTAGTCTGTACGGACTACAAAGGCGGACGCCCAACAGTTTTCAGGATTTGTGAAGATCCCAAATACAGTTCAACAGGTACCAGAAGGTAAAAGAAAGTTTGTTTTGCATAATATTGCGAAACAAAACGCCAGATATCATGTCTTATCCAGGGTTTCCCACACATTCATTTATTTGTGGCGCCCCGCCACGAAAGAATTACGGCCGCCACACATAATTTTTTATTTATTTATTTTTTAAATTAAAAAAATATATATATACATTCTATTTTTCCGGCTTTTGACTCGCTCAACCGCTCATAAAAGCAATGGGACTCTGTCTGTGAATGGAGCTTGTAGTTACATGTTATATAAATATGTAAATATTATATAGATATGTATATAAATATGTACAAAAAGTGTTGTAATTATATTCCAACTCCGCGTTCTTGACATGAGCCGAACATAACGTCAATAATGACCCCACCACACAGACAAAAATTATGCAAATCGCAAACCACCCTGATCTGAGCAGGCACAAGCCACCGTTGCAATGGAGATAAGTAGGTCAGCAAGATTGTCGTCTAGCTTATTATTACAACCTAAAAAATTTACTCCAGGTAAACTCACTCTCCAATTTTTTGTAGATCACCACCTCTTCCAGTGTAAAGTGTCAGGCAGCCTTTCCATATCGAAGCATATCTAGGACAGAATTAGTCACATTATATGTAACATGCAATAAAATGGCATTTAAGTTTAAGATGGGTCATAACCACCTCCTCAAAGTGTGTACAGCAGGGGTCCCCAACCTTTTTTGCATCAAGGACCAGTTTAATGTAGCCATTATTTTCAGGGACCGGCCTTCCACTTGTGCCAGATTAATACAGCAAAAATAGGTGCATGAAAATCATAACTCACTATAACGCTGCATAAGAGTTAAAGTAGTAATGATTGTCACACACACTAGGTGTGGCAAAATTATTCTCTGCATTTGACCCATCGCCCTTGATCATTCCCTGGGAGGAAAAGGGGAGCAGTGAGCAGCCGCGGTGGCCTTGCCCGGAAATAATTTTGGGTGATTTAACCCCCGATTCCAACCCTTGATGCGGAGTGTCAAGCAGGGAGGTAATGTAATGGGTCCCATTTTTAGTCTTTGGTATGACTCAATCGGGGTTTGAACTCACGACCTACCGATCTCAGGGCGGACACTCTAACCACAAGGCCACTGAGAAGTCTAGGTGCATGTTCCTTTAAGAAGGCCGACCTGCCATGGATCGCCACTCGGACGTAATGTTCAAAATTAGTCCCTCTATTTGCTGGAAGTCACTAAAAAAAAAGCTGCAAATTTAACAATTTTCGGCTTTTTTCTCCACATTTTGGTCTGTTGCAGCCCGATTGACCTTTTGGCCTTTGGGGCTTATTTAGGCCTTCCCTACCGCTGCGAGTCATCCCGGGGCAGTATTATTTGAAACGCTAAACAAGTGAGCTCCAACTCCCCGGTAACAAATGCTGGACTCCTCTGCCTCACACAAATACGCCAAATCAGTGGGAGCCCTGGGCTTCTTTCTTTAAGATGAGATCCCCAGCGGGTCACCATCAACCTGCTGGGGACTGCAGATGGAGGACAGCCTTTGGCTACAATCCATCACATTTATATTAGTAAATGGACGGATGGATGTTCACTAATGTGCATTGTATCATGTCACAAATATAGCAAATGGCAACTTCTTATGAGGAGTTTTACTTTACATCTATAAACAAGATTATTGGTGTCTAGTCTGGCAAGCGAAGGTTAATTCGGAGAAAATGCAGTCGTTTATAATTTAAAGTTTCAAATTAGTGTTTATTGGCAACACTAAATTGGTCCTAGTGTGTGAATGTGAGTGTGAACTT
This sequence comes from Nerophis ophidion, assembly GCF_033978795.1. Taxonomy (NCBI): domain Eukaryota; kingdom Metazoa; phylum Chordata; class Actinopteri; order Syngnathiformes; family Syngnathidae; genus Nerophis; species Nerophis ophidion. The sequence goes on from NC_084623.1 coordinate 13,504,075, forward strand.
TGTCTTTCTATCTGTGTTCGCCCTGCGATGAGGTGGCAACTTGTCCAGGCAAGGGTGTACCCCACCTACCGTCCGAATGCAGCAAAGATGGGCTTCAATGACCCCCCTGCGTCACTGAAGGGAACAAGCGGTAGGAAATGGATGGATGGATGGATCAGTGGGCTACTGCTTAGTGTCCGCCCTGAGATCGGTAGGTTGTGAGTTCAAACTAGGGCTGGGCGATATATCGCAGGTTTGTCTCTCTGCGATATAGAAAATGACTATATAATCATATTCGACTATATGTTCTCACACAGTTGCTTTTAGCTGCGGGCGTTTCTCACTTTTTCTCGTCTCTCCTTCTCAGAGACGTAAAACAATCCCGCCTTCTTACATACGTCACATACTGTCGCGCGTCTAGCGTCATACGCTCTCGCCGAGCAGAGGTAGCAGCATGGCAGGTCGAGCGGAGCTTGTGACAATACAAGAGAGAGAAGGTGCGAAACTTATCACAAATGGAGGAAGAACAATAAATGCCCAAAATAAAGAGCAGGGGATCCGTCATCTGTCGGTGGTTGGGCTTCAAGTGGGAAGATATTCAGCAGACAACAGCAATATGCAATGTATGCAGCAGAAGTGTTACTACAAAAAGGTAGCAACACTATTAATTTGTTCTATCATTTAAAAAGTCGCCCGTGAGAGAATGAAGAGTATTTAATAAATACAGTTTTGGTCAATTGACTTAGTTGTGATTTCCCTATCTGCATGAAAGTTTAAGAGTAGCATATATTAATGCAGTATGAAGAAGAATGTTTTAATGTAGACACATAGAATCATCATACTGCAGTGATTAAATGCATCAAGTGTTCATTCAAGGCCAAAGCAAAATATCGTAATATATATCGTATGTCGCAAGATGGCATAAAAATACTGCGATATTAATAAAAGCCAATATCGCCCAGCCCGAGTCATACCAAAGACCATAAAAATGGGACCCATTACCTCCACCTAGCATCAAAGGTTGGAATTGGGGGTTAAATCACTAAAATGATTCCCGGGCGCGGCCACCGCTGCTGCTCACTACTCCCCTCACCTCCCAGGGTGTGATCAAGGGTGATGGGTCAAATGCAGAGAATAAGTTTGCCACACCTGGTGTGTGTGACAATCGTTGGAACTTTAACTTAATGTGTGGCCCGGTAGAAAACGTGCCACGGACCGGTACCGGCCCCCGGACCGTAGGTTGGAGACCACTAGTGTACAGTATGCTGTAACACAGGGGTCGGGAACCTTTTTGGCTGAGAGAGCCATGAAAGCCAAATATTTTCAAATGTATTTCCGTGAGAGCCGTATAATATTTTTAACACTGAATACAACTGTCAGGTTCAAACACATCCATCCATCCCATCCATTTTCTACCGCTTATTCCCTTTCGAGGTCGCGGGGGGCGCTGGCGCCTATCTCAGCTACAATCGGGCGGAAGGCAGGGTACACCCTGGACAAGTCGCCACCTCATCGCAGGGCCAACACAGATAGACAGACAACATTCACACTCACATTCACACACTAGGGCCAATTTAGTGTTGCCAATCAACCTATCCCCAGGTGCATGTCTTTGGAAGTGGTAGGAAGCCGGAGTACCCGGAGGGAACCCACGCATTCACGGGGAGAACATGCAAACTCCACACAGAAAGATCCCGAGCCTGGATTTGAACCCAGGACTGCAGGATCTTCGTATTGTGAGGCAGACGCACTAACCCCTCTTCCACCGTGAAGCCCGGTTCAAACACAGATGACATTTATTAAACAGACAAGAAGCAAGGAATTAAACAGAGACTGGATTCAATTTAGCTCAATGAGGAGAAACCCGTAGACCTGTACTCTTGTACAGTGTCGTCCCAGGCTCTGGCAAGAGAATTCTATGCCTCCTTTTTCATTTGGACTTTCCCAGAATAAAACAACTGAATGCGTCCATCTCTTATTCTTTTTAAAACCATTGTTACTCTGAAGCTAACCAATAATAAATAAAATACTTTTGACCATTAATGCGACCTCTTGAACAGGTGCGGTAGAAATGGATGGATGGATTCATTGAACTCCTGTGGATGTACTACCAGTCTGTGGTTGCCAGTGTTCTGTTCTACATGGTAGTGTGCTGGGGGGGGGCAGTACATCTAAGAAGGACAGCTCCAGACTTGAGAAACTGATCAGGCGGGCCGGTTCTACACTCGGAATGAAACTGGACTCACTGGTGACGGTGGCAGAGAAGAGGACTGTGGACAAACTAGTGAGCATCTTGGATGATGCCAGTCACCCTCTGCATAGCGTTATCAGTAGCCAGAGGAGCCTGTTCAGTGCTAGACTGCTTCATCCCAAGTGCAGGACTAATAGACTCAAGAACTCCTTTGTCCCACACGCCATTAGACTGTACAACTCCTCTCTGGGACGGGGGACAGGGGGTATTAGGATGACAGGGGATGCAAAACATTAACAGTGCAATACGTTTTCATAACATGGTCACTACTGCCTACTTTGTCTTGTTATATTCTTATTTTACTGTTATATTGTTATTCCCATTGTTTTTATTCTTTTAGTAATATTTCTCTATTTTGTTTCCTTTTAAACCCCCATTATTTACTTTTTACTTTTTTTTTTTTTAATTGATCTCAACTCTGTACACTGCTGCTGGAATTTTAATTTTCCTGAAGGAACTCTCCTGAAGGAATCAATAAAGTACTATATATCTATCTATCTATATGCATGAGAATGTTTTATATTTTGAACGTTATTTTTAACACTGTGATTACCAGCGGAACTATTAGTTACTTATCGTGTTAAGCAACGTCAGCGAAGATTTATCGGAGAGCCAGATGCAGTCATCAAAAGAGCCACATCTGGCTCGAGAGCCATAGGTTCCCTACCCCTGCTGTAACACCTCACAACAGCCAAAAAAGTAACAAGTGACTCCGCTTTACCCTCTAGTCAGCTTGATGATGTCCCCCGGTTGAATTAGACTGCCCAGTTCATCCCAAACGGAGATGGCGATGCTCCCACTCTTGTCCGCCACCTTACACGATCGTACTTCGTGGCCATCTTTTGTTTTGGTGACTCGTCCTACGTGAAACAAAAAAACAATGACGTCATCAGACATATGTTGGGAGGGAAAAAGCAAACCAAGCAATCAAGACGTCATCGCGTTAGCCTGCCCTGTTTTCAGGAAGTTCCTGCCAAAAGGGGGCAGACCTTACTTACCTATTTCCAAAACGATGAATACGATATTAAGGTTTTTTGATCCGGGCTTTACGTCTTTAAGTAAGAACAGTGCCTCGGTTGTTGCTGCGGCCATTGTCTGCGCGGGTAGCTTCCTGACACTTGTACGGGCTAGTTTGAAGCTACATTAGCAGGAAGACGTCTGTTTTTAAGACAGTTCCACAAATGTCTCCACACGCAAGGACTGCTGTCCTAAACGGCGAAGTCATAAGTAGGTCAAGACGATAGAAGTCAACTTGACAACGCCGCTAATGTTGCTAATGCTAGCTCGTTGTTAGCTTCTTTTCTTTCGTTTTCGCGTCGAGTCTTCTGGCATATTTTTTTTACTTATGACTACTTGTGTCAGTATATATTAATTAGGTGAATAAAAAAATGTATTATTAGAATAGGTTAAAGTGTTGAATATAGCACTAGAGTGAGCGGGCGTCAACATTAAAGGGTAAATAGCAGGCTGAAAATTAAAACTAACCTAGTGTTTCTATTAGAGAGTATCCGACTGAAATGGACGATAGTTTTATATATTTATGTTAATAAAATAAACGAAAGTGAAGCGCTCGGCAAGTTTTAGTTGACCGCTCATTCAGCCATGCTTCAACTAGAATCTTCGTCACTTCCGGTTGACAGTAATTTATACATGATGGCCTGTTCCACCACTCCCGACCAAGGGGGGTGTTTGGCTGGTGAAATGGCGTGTTCTTCGAACAGAAAGTTAATTAAAGTTGTTTTTTTTCCTATTTTTTAATTTATTATATGATAATGTATATGTGTTAAATTTATAGGGTAATTATAATACAGGTACTGAGAAAACAGACACTTTTTTTTTTGGTCCCCCCCTCCAAAAAAAAATTAAAAGAAAAAGTACAACAAAAATTAATGATTTTCAGAAAAATAATTGAAAACATTTAAAAATACCCTCTCCTACGCCCCGTCCTACATTCCAGTCACAGTGGGTAACAATATACTGCCTTTCTCTTCACCACAAGCAGATAGAGAATTGCATTAACCGACTAAAAGGGGGGCGGGAGGGGGGGGGGGGGGGGGGTAACAACAAAAATAAAAATCAAGAAACACACAGAAAAATGTCACTGAATAAAAACAACAACAAAGAAAAAAAACAGTTGAGGTAAGTGAAAAGGCTAATTGTCAACAGTGAGCATTACATTTATCCTATCCATCCATCCATTTCCTACCGCTTGTCCCTTTAGGGTGTCGCGGGTGGTGCTGAAGCCTATCTCAGCTGCATTCGGGCAGGAGGCGGGGTACACCCTGGACAAGTCGCCACCTCATCACAGGGCCAACACAGATAGACATATTGTTTTTAATTTAGCTATGTAACTAAATTTGGATTATTTATGGTACTTGTGTGAGCTCATGGCTTTACACTTTGTTACATATGTGTGTGTATATATATATATATATATATATATATATATATATATATATATATACACATATATATACACACATATATATACACATATTTAACATATGTCTTTGAACAGCACTATATTTAAATGAATATTTAATCAATGTATTTTCTATAAACCTTTATAATATGCCAAATTTACATATAAGCAAAGAAACAATAATATTCAAAACAATTACAGAAACAGTACAAAACAGCGCCAAGACGGTTGTAAACTCAATAAATTACCTAAAATAGAATGCAAAATACACACACACACACACACATATATATATATATATATATATATATATATATATATATATATATATATATATATATATATATATATATATATATAAACTCCACATATATATATATATATATATTTATATATATATATATATACATATATATATATATATATATATATATATGTGGAGTTTTTGAAGAAAATATGCGGCGTAAGTAGCTGGTTCTTACCAAATGCAGGCCGGCTGCTAGTCGCAGATAGCAAAATACCGCAAATAAATCGAGAGGGATGTTCTAGTACCAAGGTTAATCTTTTATTTTATTTTATTTTTTATTTTTTTAATTGAACAACAAACCTTTATCCACACTCTGTAACCTTGTGGACAGCCTTCCCAGAAGAGTTGAAGCTGTAATTGCTGCAAAAGATTGAGAAAAATAAACAAAATAAAGATTAGAGCATACATTTATAATTCACCCAAAAGTCAAGGCACTTTCAACATCAAGGAAAGAAAAAAAGAAGCAAATACAGATAGAGTATTAAACATTATGAAATAATAATAATACAAAATATGGAGGGAAAAAAAGGGGCTAACTAAATATTTGAACAAATATATCAATTGAGGGGTTTCTGCACTCTTAAACATTCTCCAATATCTGATTAATAATTGTAAACCATCAAATCATTGATCTACTCCCAAAAAGTGTAGTTTTTTATTTAAATACCTTCATTTGAAGCCGAGGAAAAATGACGTCACGAACAGGATTCGAACCTGTGCGGGGAAACCCCATTGGATTTCGAGTCCAACGCCTTAACCTCTCGGCCACCGTGACAGTTACTCCCATCTAGCAATTATATGCACTTTTAATGCATATGAAACAGCAACGAGACATCACGTTGGATAAATTGTATGTCCGCTACCTACAATTAAGTATCATACTCAGAAGAAGCAGAAATATCGTAATCAGTTTCTCTGAACGCGGAGTGCTGAAGTAATGCGGACACAGGGGGGAGACAAACGCCATGGAAACGTGTGCTGCCGTGAAGTGACGTTCATGAAAATCAGTAATCACACAACCTAACATAAAATATGCCATCACGCCACGTTGCCAGACATAAATGACGTGTTTCAGTCATTTTGCAACATTGCCTGAGCATACAAACCCGGTCCCTGACATAAAACGCTCGGTCAAAAATCTTAATTTAAATGTAAACTGATTAGGTCTTCACTCAAATCCACTCTTCAAAATGCTGGCAACAGAATAATTTTAAATATTACAGAGTTTGCCTTTAAAGGCCTACTGAAATGAGATGTTCTTATTCAAACTGGGATAACAGGTCAATTCTATGTCATACTTGATGATTTCGTGATATTGCCATATTTTTGCTGAAAGGATTTAGTAGAGAACATCGACGATAAAGTTCGCAGCTTTTGGTCGCTAATTGAAAAGCCTTGCCTGTACTGGAAGTAGCAGACGATGTGCGCGTGACATCACGGGTTGTAGGGCTCCTCACATCCTCACATTGTTTATAATCATAGCCACCAGCGGCAAGAGCGATTCGGACAGAGAAAGCGACAATTTCCCCATTAATTTGAGCGAGGATGAAAGTATCGTGGATGAGGAAAGTTAGAGTGAAGCACTAGGAAAAAAAAAAAGGCGAGTGCAGTGGGAGCGATTCAGATGTTATTAGACACATTTACTAGGATAATTCTGGAAAATCCCTTATCTACCTTTTGTTTTAATAGTGTTTTAGTGAGATAATAAAGTCATACCTGAAAGTTGGAGGGGCTGCGGTGACCACCAGTGTCTCTGAGAGAAGCCAATGGAGGAGCCAAGATGACAGCTGCTGCAGGAGGACGCTAATTCCGCACAAGTCTTTGTTAAGAGCCGACTTAATATCACAATTTTCTCATCCAAAAACTTGCTGGTTGACATGTGGTAGAGAAACATGTTCGCTAAAGCTTCACAACAAAGAAACACTGGCTGTGTTTCGGTTGCTAAAGGCAGCTGCAATCCACCGCTTTCCACTAACAGTATTCTTCTTTATAGTCTCCATTATTAATTGAACAAATTGCAAAAGATTCAGCAACACAGATGTCCAAAATACTGTGTAATTATGCGATGAAAAGAGACGACTTTTAGCCGTAAGTGGTTCTGGGCTAATATGTCCGCTACAACCAATAACGTCACAAACACGCGTCATCATTGCGCGACGTTTTCAATTAGAAACTCCGCGGGAAATTTAAAATCGTAATTTAGTAAACTAAACCGGCCGTATTGGCATGTGTTGCAATGTTAATATTTCATCATTGATCTATAAACTATCAGACTGCGTGGTCGATGCTAGTGGGTTTCAGTAGGCCTTTAAGAGTATATCTACACAACAAATACCTGGACTGGGTTCAAACTAGGATCAGGGTGGAATAACAGAAAGATGATGGGACTGAGATGATGTTGAAAACCAATGAATGCGTAGGGAAACACTTTAAAAATACTTGTGTAAAAAAAATATATATATATATGGTACCGTATTTTCTGGACCATAGGGCGCACCGGATTATAAGGCTCACTGCCGATGAGCGGGTCTATTCAGGTCTATTTTCATACAAAAGGCACATTAAAGGGGTCATATTCTAATTTTTTTTCTAAATTTAAAATATTTCCTTGTGTTCTACATAACATGTAATGGTGGTTCTTTGGTCAAAATGTTGCATAGATTACGTTTTACAGATCATCTTCAAGCCGCTTTCTAAAAGTCGCTTCCGGATGCGTCGTTTTGTAGGTGGTCTTATTTACGTGGCTCACCTTCGGCAGCGTCTTCTCCCCGTCATCTTTGTTGCAGCAGTGTAGCGTGCAAGGACGGGAGCGGAACTGTTTTAATGATATTCAGACACCTTCGACAGCATCTTCTCCCAGTCATCTTTGTTGTAGCGGTGTAGCGTGCAAGGACGGGAGTGGAAGACGTGTCAAAAGATGGCGCTAATTCTTTTAATGACATTCAGACTTTACTTAAATCAATAACGGAGCAGCATCTTTCCCATCCGGGAACAACAACAAAGCCGGAAATGTGTGCTGTGAAAAACCGTCCGACCGGAACTCTCTAATAACTAGAGTTCCGTGGGTGAATAATGTAAACCCACTACACTGCTAGTTTTTAGCGCTTCCATAGCGAGATATAAAATAGAACTTTACGCTACTTTATATTAGAAATGGGAACAGAAGAGGGTGAATGTCCCATAACAAGAAGATAGTGAAAAAGAAGAAGCTTATCGATTGTGGGATCGCCACGGACTACAGTGGCGGACTTGCGCAAATTTTCAGGACTCATGCAGATCTCAAATACACATCAACAGGTACCAGAAGGTAAGAAAGGTTGGTTTTGCATAATATTCTGAAACAAAACGCCAGATAATATGTCTGCAAATGTGTGCCATTGCGCGGTCCTTATACACACACCGTAGTAATACATGTATCTCTGACTACGGTAGCCGTAATGGACCGACAATCCATCAAGCCTTGCGGCTTCAAAGTAGTACTAAAACATTTTGACAGATTTTTGAGCGTCTTGTGTAATGTTCTTTGTTTTCAATGTAACATTTAAAATTTTGGTGTTACTGGCGTCATGTTGCAGTCTACAAACCCCGTTTCAATATGAGCTGGGAACTTGTATAAGATGTAAATATAAACGGAATACAATGATTTGCAAATCCCTTTCAACCCATATTCAATTGAATGCACTACAAAGACAAGATATTTGATGTTCAAACTCATAAACCTTTTTTTTTTTTTTCCAAATAATTAACTTTGAATTTCATGGCTGCAACACGTGCCAAAGTAGTTGGGAAAGGGCATGTTCACCACTGTGTTATATCACCTTTTCTTTTAACAACACTCAATAAACGTTTGGGAACTGAGGAAACTAAGTGTTGAAGCTTTGAAAGTGGAATTCTTTCCCATTCTTGTTTTATGTAGCGCTTCAGTCGTTCAACAGTCTGCGGTCCCCGCTGTTGTATTTTACGCTTCATAATGCGCCCACATTTTTGATGGGAGACAGGTCTGGACTGCAGGCGGGCCAGGAAAGTACCCACACTCTCTGGCATTGTTTTGCTGAAATAAGCAGGGCCGTCCATGAAAAAGACGGCGCTTAGATGGCAACATATGTTGTTCCAAAACCTGTATGTACCTTTCAGCATTAATGGTGCCTTCACAGATGTGTAAATTACCCATACTTTGGGCACTAATGCGCCTCCATACCATCTCAGATGCTG
>NC_084623.1:13518245-13548245 GCF_033978795.1 Nerophis ophidion
CAATAAAATATGACGGTTACTCCTGACTGTTTGTCATTGTTAAGGGATTGCCTCATGAAATTCTAGGGAATAATTGTTTAAAAACCGACACGCTTAGTTTGCCAATTTTTTGCATAAATATGATGCATTACCCACAATTTTTCATTTGAACCCAGTTGCTTTCCCATATATGGTAGACAACTTTTGTGTACAATCCTTCCAACTTGATCCATATAGCCTGTAGCATTTATCGGTGTTTCCCATCCATTCATATATTTGTGGCGAACCACCATGAATAGATGAAATGTATTCTTTCCGGAGTGCATTTATTCATATCATGTGCAAGTCAAAGGCAGTTATGAGAATGCAAGTGCATGTCACAGAGCAACAGGGAGTCCTAGTGATTGTAAACAATAAGGTAGATGTCAGGAGTATCACAAAAAAATTAATTTGGATGCCTTAGAACCACCACGTAGCAAAAAAATCATTCATCCATCACATACAGTACACCATCCCAAAGAAGTCGACGAACTTATACTTTTGTATGCTGCAAAACATCAGAAAACGCCCTACATGGACAAGTAAATTCTGTAGATAAACGTATAGTGTGAATGCCCAGAAAAAACAATGGCGAAGGAGTTCATGAGGATTTCAACTACATTCTTATAAACAAATAAGTCTAAAACGGAGCCTCAAATTAACATTCCCTTTAATTTTTTCCGATTTTCCTTAACACATTACATACATCTTTTTGCATAATTTTTTTGCAATTAATAAGTGACTGGATGTTATTATTAGAAAACATTTTTTGAATCAAACATAAGACTTAAGTGTGACCCCAGAGCCAAAGCATGTATCTTACCTACTATTTGTAATTTATTTGTGGCTGACTAGCGCTTACCTGTTTACTCATTCATTTATTAACTCTGCATATTCGGAAAAAAAATAAGTAAATTAATTAATAATTAGATATATTTGACTAATTTGCTTTGTAGCTGTAACACAAAGCGAATATGGATGTTTTGTTCATTTAGCTTAGCATATATTGACCTACATCAGATTTTTTTTTAATGCACAATTTCCTGTTTGTGGCCCAAGATGGAAACATTTCGAGACACTTATTTTACCTGGATTACATGACAGTGAAATACATGAATCGTAGTAAATGATTAGTAAGGTTTCAAACCTGATTTTGGAAACTGTGCAGAAAAACATCTATATTGTAGTTCATGATAAAACTACTCTAAAACATGTCAACTCCCCAACTCCCCATTCCTGCTTTTGCATATCCTGGCAACACGGTCACCTCAACAGGCCGTGTTGTTGCCAAAGATTTACTCGTTTTCACAATCAAAAAAGAGAAAGAGCACAAAGAGGCTGTTTTTCACATCCAACAGGAGAGGCAGACGAGAGGGAGATAGTTGGATCACTGCCCTGGAGATGCTCCCACTGAAATTGTGAGCAGTGTTTTATGACGTCTAAGTTACTGCAGTCTGTGTCAAGTCCTTTAGACCACGCCGGTGATTGTCAAAAGCATTGTTGCAGGAATGTTGGACTACTATTGAACACAACAACTTTGAATTCTCAGGGCAACTGATAGCAACTGGACTGTCTTAGAAGTTGCTTTGCCCCTCATCCAAAGGTTTCATCAGTTCATGCTCATAGATTGGTGAGATCTAGATCTCACCAATCTAATTCTATGAACATTAACTGATGAAGCATACTTCCAAGAGAAACCAAACAGTCCAGTTGCGATCAATTGAATGCCTTGAGAATACAATGACCTGGATGAATGAGAACATCCATAGAAAAACAACTTTGAATTCCCAGAGCATTCAATTGATTGCAACTGGACTGTCTCAGAAGATGCTTCGCCTCTCATCCAAGTAGGTTTAATCAGTTCCTGCTCATAGACTTAGATTGGTCAGATCTAGTCTTAAACTTAGGTTGGTCAGATCTCGGTTAGTCAGACTAGTTCTGACCAACCTAAGGCTAGGGGTATGAACTGATGAAGCCTAGTTGGATGAGAGGCGAAACCTCTTCCAAGAATAAACTAACAGTTGAGGTGCGATCAATTGAATGCGCTGAGAATACAATGACCTGGATGTATGAGAACATCCATAGTCAAACAAATTTGAAAGTAAGGATTGTTGTCTACTGTGTATCAATGTGTGTACATGCGAATATCTAATATCGAAGAAGGGTGACGGTCAACCCTAAAACATTAAGAGGCTTGCTCCACAGAAACCGTTGTCGTAGGAGTCTGCACATTTACTGCTGTCTTGACTTCGCTTTTGTGGTCGTCTTCTTCTCCTTCCTCTTCTTCATCCTCACCAACATCATCATCACGCTCTGGGACTGCGAGACCAGCCGAACGATTTCCGTTTAATTCGCACTGGATGCTTGGTGCTTCTCCATTGATTGACAGATCTGCTTTCATGGTGTCCGAGATGGACTGCTTCAGCATTTCCCCACTCTTCTGCGTGACACCTTCCTGGGGGTGCACCTCAGCCAAAGGGGGTTCTCTATCTAAGCATTCCAGTGGAGGAATCTCCACATGTGCTTCTCCCCCTGAGGCCAGGTCTTGTGAGGGACCCTCGCCATCTGTGGTTTTCTTGGCATTTAATGTTATGGGAGACCCCTTATATAAAGTGCCTTTGGTAGGACTCTTGGAGTGTGTCGGACTGAGGCTCTTCATGATTTTGTCCCGCTTTTCCGGGGGAACAATCTTGGTGGTGATCTGTGCCATCTTTTTCTCGATGCTCTGGCGTGAGAAGGCCTTCTTAATACTATCGACCTTCTTCAGACTGGATCGCTTAAACTTGTCGGACCTTCTCTCCAACGGTTGGGAAGTACCCGCAGCCCCTGAATCGAGCATGCTTCCCTGATCCTCTTCGTCATCCGACGAAAGGCTGATGGTCTGGAGACATTCATCCTGTGTATGGATGCCATCAACAGAGCTGGCAACCGACAAATTTGGCAGGGTGGATTCTGCATCATACAGGCTTGGTTGGGGGGTCCTGAAGGAATCCTTAACCAACACACTGGTGGGGATCTCATTGTCCTCCTGTTGAGAAACAGACAAAAACAAGGTTAGCCGCATAAGATCAAAATCCGGTACTTTTTCGGCACGGACCCAATCTCGCCGGTCCTACTAAGCAACGATTCTCGTAAAGTCCAATAAGGTGCGATGATTTTGTACCTAGGTTGTGTGTGACGTCACTCCCTGTTACTGACTCAGTCGGCTCTTTGCGCTGGATCACTCCAGCAGCGCTGACAGTGGATTCAGTCGTAAGTTAGGTAAGGCTTCACTTTTCCAAAACGCACTAGCTTAACGTTAATATAAATTGACTGTGTTATTGACATGCTACTGATTAACACGAATGATTTTAACTTTTCAATTTCAACACTTTCAAATTTGTTAATAAAAACTACAACGGCATAGCTCGGTCGGTAGAGCGGCCGTGCCAGCAACGTGAGGGTTGCAGGTTCGATTCCCGCTTCTGTCATCCTAGTCACTGCCGTTGTGTCCTTGGGCAGGACACTTTACCCACCTGCTCCCAGTGCCACCCACACTGGTTTAAATGTAACTTAGATATTGGGTTTCACTATGTGAAGCGCTTTGAGTCACTAGAGAAAAGCGCTATATAGATATAATTCACACTTCAACTAAGATGCACGTTACAATCAAACAGCCGGTGCGTAATAAGTACAATACTTACAGTATTAAGACTTTCTCGGGCGCACACGACAGCAACAACCGAAATTACCATCCATCCATCATCTTCCGCTTATCCGAGGTCGGGTCGCGGGGGCAGCAGCCTAAGCAGGGAAGCCCATACTTCCCTCTCCCCAGCCACTTCGTCCAGCTCTTCTCGGGGGATCCCGAGGCTTTCCCAGGCCAGCCGGGAGACATAGTCTTCCCAACGTGTCCTGGGTCTTCCCCGTGGCCTCCTACCGGTTGGACGTGCCCTAAACACCTAGGGAGGCGTTCGGGTGGCATCCTGACCAGATGCCCGAGCCACCTCATCTGGCTCCTCTCGATGTGGAGCAGCAGCGGCTTTACTTTGAGTTCCTCCCGGATGGCAGAGCTTCTCACCCTATCTCTAAGGGAGAGCCCCGCCACCCGGCGGAGGAAACTCATTTCGGCCGCTTGTACCCGTGATCTTATCCTTTCGGTCATGACCCAAAGCTCATGACCATAGGTGAGGATGGGAACGTAGATCGACCAGTAAATTGAGAGCTTTGCCTTCCGGCTCAGCTCCTTCTTCACCACAACGGATCGGTACAACGTCCGCATTACGGAAGACGCCGCACCGATCCGCCTGTCGATCTCACGATCCACTCTTCCCCCACTCGTGAACAAGACTCCTAGGTACTTGAACTCCTCCACTTGGGGCAGTGTCTCCTCCCCAACCTGGAGATGGCACTCCACCCTTTTCCGGGCGAGAACCATGGACTCTGACTTGGAGGTACTGATTCTCATTCCGGTCGCTTCACACTCGGCTGCGAACCGATCCAGTGAGAGCTGAAGATCCCGGCCAGATGAAGCCATCAGGACCACATCATCTGCGAAAAGCAGAGACTTAATCCCGCGGCCACCAAACCGAAATTACCAACACACCATAAACTATACACTACTGCCATCATACGTCTTTGACTTGCAACTTAGTGTCGTTCCCGCAAGTTTCACTCGGAAAAGTGACCATGCAACAAGATATAACAACTAAACAGCAGTTATAAAAAATGTCTTTTAAAGTTGCAATAAAAAAATAGAACTTATCAAAAATAATGAATAATTAGTAACATGTAAATATACCAAAAATTGGTGCCTGTATCGTATTGTAATAGTGAAAGGTATTCATCCCTACTGTGTGTCTTGTTGAGTAAATACGTATATCAGAGGGCTATGGAAACAAATTTGAAAAACTATTGGTAAATATGTAAATAAATGTGAATACTTTACAGAGAAAAAGGTGTATACTATATGTTCACATTAAATATTGTCAAAATGAGGTATTTTTTCCAAAGAAGAGCAATTATTGGAAAAATTCAGTACTCTCAAGAGTTATTTTTGAATTAATAAGATTTTCAATGGTATGGTTGACAATTGGCTGCCTTGGCATCACTACAGACAGCGATTTTAAACTAGACAAACAAGTCAATGGCGTTTTAAAATCGTGTTTTTATCACCTTCGTCTTTTAGTAAAGGTTAAACCGTTTTTATCTTTTAACCTTTTTGAACAAGTCGTGCATGCTTTTATTTCAAGTGGCCTGGACTACTGCAATGCACTTTATGCTGGCATTAGCCAAAAAGCTCTCTCCCGGTTGCAGTTAGTCCAGAACGCGGCAGCACGACTTTTAACAGGGGCCAGGAAACGCCAGCATATAACCCCAATTCTTCAGAGTTTGCACTGGCTCCCTGTTCATTTTAGAATTGATTTTAAAACATTGCTGTTTGTTTTTAAATCTTTACATGGACTGGCACCTCAATATATCTCGGACGTCATCCAAATTTACATTCCTGCACGCGCTCTGAGGTCCGAGAGCCAGTTCCAGCTCGTGGTGCCCAAGACCAGACTTAAGACCAGGGGAGACAGGGCCTTCTCTGGGGTCGGACCTAAGCTCTGGAACACTCTGCCCGTCCATGTTCAAACTGCTTCCACAGTGGAGTGTTTTAAGTCTCGTCTTAAGACCCAATTTTATTCTTTGGCTTTTAACACTACGTGAGTTGTGTGGTCCTCTGTTGTCCTCTGTGTTTTTATACACTTTGATTTCTGTTTTACTGTTTTAATTGATTTTACCCTTTAAAATAGTTTTTAATCATATTTGTTTTTATATCATTTTTTTTTTATACTGGTTTTATATTTATTTATTTTTTGTTTTCAGTCATTGGTGGAGCATAATGTTTTTTTAATATTGTCTTTAACATGGCTGTGCAGCACTTTGGAAACGTTATTGTTGTTTAAATGTGCTATATAAATAAAGTGGATTGTTTGATACATTCATATGCTAGATAATCAGTTCTGATAAATGACTGTTACTGAAAAAAGAACCCAACTGGGTTTGTATAATACAATTCTATCCAAACATTTAATAAAGTCAAATACAAAAAAAAAAAATGACCCAACAGTTCTCTTTTCTAAAATAAATCTTTACAGCATATATAGGCATCACTAATATGATTTGATTTACACCAGTACAATTCAGTACATCTTCAGTGCGCTGAAAACGTGTCTTTTTTCCATATCAGAACCAACGATCTTGACAATCAATCTCAGACTCTGCATTCCCTCAGTTTACTCTTTCAGATAACTCTGCATTAGTAAGATCCCTCCCTCATTGCATCGATGGTTTCCATCCCGAGTTAGCATAAATACTTTGCGTGTTGACATCATTTATGTATGAAAAAAAAAACAATTCTAACCCCTATGCAACTTTCCCAAAAAGGATATTTGCATCATCACTTAAAGCAAAAGTAACGATGTTGGGATTTTAAGGGGGTACGTGCATTTCAAAATCCATCTATAATGGGAACAGATTTGTTGAAAACAACAGAATATGTTCTCTTCTTTTCCAAGTACACTAAAAATTGTTGTGATCCGATGGTCGGATCATCACATATTGTAGCTTTGTTCCTTTTTTCACATTCTGTTGCACCCCCCGCGACCCAAAAAGGGAATAAGCGGTAGATAATGGATGGATGGATGTTGTTTGGACTTCCTTACTTCCTATTTGCTTTGTCACCATGGCTACATATTGTTTCTACCTGCTACTCTCGGTTCCTGCACACCTGTTTCTACTGATCATTGCCTTATATAAGCCTGCCCCTTTTCGTTCTTTGGTCTCGGATCCTAGTTTGCTTTCATGCAACTGATGACGACTTGCTTTCCATACTCGCTACCTCTCGCGCCGCGTTTTGTGTATTCTAGCTCTCATGCTAATTGTTTTGTTTTCCCTTTTTTGTGCCTTTGTGCCAAGTGTTGTGTTTCTGTTCGTTTTCCTAGCTTGCATGCTAGCGCCATTTGTTTGCCTTTTTTCTGTCTGGCATCAGTATTTCTGTTCCTAGCATTTTTATTAGTTTAATAAATCCTTTACATCTTACCTTACGCTATGTTCTTGTTCGACGCATCCCTGCCTCACAAAAATGTCAACATCTACCCATGAGTAGGGGTGGGTACCAAAACTCAGTACCATCATGGAAAAACTAAGTAGGTATTAACGTATTAAGGAATAATTTCTGTGTTAAATTAATCCAAGATCACCCATAAAAAAATGGTATGTTTTCCATTTTGTACCTACTGGTTCAGGCCCCTTTTAAAACCAGTATAATTTCTACCAATTTGGCACCACTATCTGATGATATGTACGCAATACCCAACCCTTTCCATGACCGACCAGAGTTTCAGAAGACCTTTACTGAGGTAATAAACAATGAGATGCCATGCAATGAAAAGGACCCCAACCTGGAGCCAGACTGGGGGGTGGGGAGACCAAGCCCGAACGAGCCACACGGGATCATCCCCCAGAGACCACCACGCTTGGGGGTAAGCAATATAATGGTCTTAAAAGGTCAACTTTCCAATGGCAACAGTCTTTTTTACATACACTTAGGGCCAGTTCGAGTAATATTCCAAATAACAGGCGCTAAATAGTGTTTGCAAACTATAACATTGCATGTACTATGAGTGTGTAGAAGGTGATCTACAAAGACTGCATGTGCAATTGATAAGTGAAAAAATGCACAATATTTTCTGAACAATATAGCACACTGGTAGGTAAGCTGCAAATTTTAGACAAGAAAAAATATATTTTTACATATTTTAGTCGCATTGCACTGACTGTAAGCCGCAAATATCCAGTATCCGTTGTGAAATTAGATATTTTTAGATGTTTGTTTTCAAACCTTAATTGTTTCTCATTGGTGCTTGCGACAGGGCACTAAAACGGCTGCTTAAACAAAACAGAAGTAATCACCATTGACTCACTAGCTGCGGAAGATAGCACTCCAATCAGCAAAACAGACTTATTAACTTCAAATTTACAAAACTTAAACGGTTAAAAAATGCCAGTAAGTTAAAAATACCAACCCAGACGTTTGTAAATCTGTTAGTTACGCTCGCTTAACGTGGACCCCGACTTAAACAAGTTGAAAAACTTATTTGGGTGTTACCATTTAGTGGTCAATTGTACGGAATATGTACTGAACTGTGCAATCTACTAATAAAAGTATCAATCAATCAAAAAGCTTTATTGTATTACGATAGCACATACCATGAATTGATTAACGTGGACCCCGACTGAAACAAGTTGAAAAATTCGGGTGTTACCATTTAGTGGTCAATTGTAGGCAATATGTACTGTACTGTGCCATTTACTAATAAAAGTCTCAATCAATCAAAACAAATAAATATGCATGAAGACACTCGGACAGTTACACTTTCGATTCAAGGCACGAAAGAGGAAGTACATTTTCAACCCACTGCACCCGCAGTGCGGAAAGTCGTCCAAAAGATGGCTCCACAGCACAGACATTAACACACTTTTTTTAGTGTCTCTGTCGGTGTAATATAAAAACTATTTGTTGAAAGCAAAACGTAATGGCCGTTAGCGAAGAAAAATACAAAAATCAGCTGCACTGTTTTATAAACCGCAGGGTTCAAAGCAGCTTATAGTCTAGAAAATACGGTAAATGAGTATGTTGCATGTACAACCGGTGTATTGCTATGTTGTGGAACAGGCGGCACACAACAATAATTTGTGCCAACTTTTCTGTGGAACATGTATGTGTGATATTGGCACTATAACTTATTTTTTTAGCACAGTGTTGTGAACTTGTGATGGTGAGAAAATTCAAGTTGGAAGAATTTTTTTTTCATAGGAGGTGATAAATTATAATAGCATATCTCCTCTATGAAAGAGAAGAAACGGGATTAAAAAAACAACAGTAGACACAAAAACCAATCGATTGAATTTGTTTTAATCAGCCCCTAACGTCTTCAAGCAGTTATGCAATTATAAAATTAAATTGCTGGATGGATTAAATAATATTTTTATTTCTGACAGTCCAAATGTGTTGACATGCATACAGACAAAGGATTCTCTCGCCATCATGGCTCAGCTATTTGTGCGTTACTGTGCCAATTTGAACGTACGTTCCAAATATGCTAAATATAGCTGCAAAAATAGCATCCTTAAAGGCCTAGTGAAATGAGATTTTCTTATTTAAACGGAAATAGCAGGTCCATTCTATGTGTCCTACTTGATCATTTCGCGATATTGCCATATTTTTGCTGAAAGGATTTAGTAGAGAACATAGACGATAAAATTTGCAACTTTTGGTCGCTAATAAAAGCCTTGCCTGTACCGAAAGTAGCAGACGACGTGCACTTGACGTCACCGGTTGTAGGGCTCCTCACATCCTCACATTGTTTATAATCATAGCCACCAGCAGCAAGAGCGATCCGGACCGAGAAAGCGATAATTTCCTCATTAACTTGAGCGAGGATGAAAGATTTGTGGATGAGGAAAGTTAGAGTGAAGCACTAGAAAGAAAAAAAAAAGGGCGACGGCAGTGGGAGCGATTCAGATGTTATTAGACACATTTACTAGGATAATTCTGGAATATCCCTTATCAGCTTATTGTGTTACTAGTGTTTTAGTGAGATTATAAAGTCATACCTGAAAGTCGGAGGGCTGCGCTGACCGCCAGTGTCTCTGAGAGAAGCCAAAGGAGGAGCCAAGATCACAGCTGCCTTTTTGACTCGCTGCTGCAGGAGGACGCTAATTCCGCTCAAGAGACGACTTAATATCACCATTTTCTCATCCAAAAACTTGCTGGTTGACATGTGGTAGAGAAACATGTTCGCTAAAGCTTCACAACAAACAAAGAAACACCGGCTGTGTTTCGGTCGCTAAAGGCAGCTGCAATCCACCGCTTTCCACCAACAGTATTCTTTCTTATAGTCTCCATTATTAATTGAACAAATTGCAAAAGATTCAGCAACACAGATGTCCAAAATGCTGTGTAATTATGCGATAAAAACAGACCACTGTTAGCCGTGAATGGTGCTGGGAGAACATGTCCGCTCCAACCAGTAACGTCACAAGCACGCGTCAACATAAGCGTCATCATACCGCAACGTTTTCAACAGGATACCTCGTGGGAAATTTAAAATTGCAATTTAGTAAACTAAAAAGGCCGTATTGGCATGTGTTGCAATGTTAATATTTCATCATTGATATATAAACTATCAGACTGCGTGGTCGGTAGTAGTGGGTTTCAGTAGGCCTTTAACCAGTTTCAGGCTGCTAAATGAATATACTGGCCTCTCTAGTATTGTGTTATTCAGCATATATTCTGCATATGCAGGCTAAATGTATTCCACTCTCTATTTTGCGCATTTAGGAGACATAATCCTCCGCGCACACGCTTAGTAAAACAGCTTTGCGTGTCCTATGAAGTTTTAGTACACGCAAACCAGTCAGGCCCTTTCTGGGGAAAAAAATAAACAGGCATCAAAATGTCAACTCTCATGGATACTTTGAGACAAACAGAAAGAGCATTGCAGTCAAGAAATGTTAAAAGTGAGACACGTGCGTGTCATCGGACATACGTAAACATTGCAATGACATTTTTTAAATAATAGCGGTTCCTGTAAGTAGGAATGCATGACAGCCCGCAAGGCATTTCAAGAGTGCTTAAAGTGACATGATGCCAAAGGTTTTTGTGCAATGTTTCTTTCACGGAGTGGTATTAACATACTCAAAGACCGGGTGGACCAGATGATCTGGACAACTTACTGTATAGTTTTTACACATTCTATAGTCAGAGAATGCAGAGTACTATGAGTAAGCAAAATAAGTAAAAGATCATCATCATCAATCAATGTTTATTTATATAGCCCTAAATGACAAATGTCTCAAAGGACTGTACAAACCATTACGACTACGACATCCTCGGAAGAACCCACAAAAGGGCAAGGAAAACTCACACCCAGTGGGCAGGGAGAATTCACATCCAGTGGGACGCCAGTGACAATGCTGACTATGAGAAACTTTGGAGAGGCCCTTAGATGTGGGCAACCCCCCCCTCTAGGGGACCGAAAGCAATGGATGTCGAGCGGGTCTAACATGATACTGTGAAAGTTCAATCCATAGTGGCTCCAACACAGCCGCGGGAGTTCAGTTCAAAGCGGATCCAAGAAAGCATCATTTATTTTATTCCTTTCATGAAAATGCATATTTACAAGCCACGTACAATTGACACTTTCATTGTTTTTTTTTTGTTTCTTATTCATGTCCATGATTAAAAAGGAGCAGATGGAAGAATAATATTCTTATATTTATCTGCCCCCTTTTTAACACAAATTACAGTATTTTAGATGACTTTATAACTGTTCCCTCCACCAACAGCCAAACTCCAACATACTTTTTCATTTTCCTTTAAAGGGGAACATTATCACAATTTCAAAAGGGTTAAAAACAATAAAAATCAGTTCCCAGTGGCTTGTTGTATTTTTTGAAGTTTTTTTCAAAATTTTACCGGTCCCCGAATAGCCCTAAAAAAAGCTTTAAAGTGCTTGATTTTAGTTATTTGCGATGCGACCATCCATTTCCCTGTGACGTCATACAGTGCTGCCAATGTAAACAAACAATGGCAGATACCACAGCAAGAAATAGCGACATTAGCTCGGATTTCAGCGGTTTAAGCGATTCAACAGATTACGCATGTATTGAAACGGATAGTTGGAGTATGAAAGTATTGAAGAAGAAACTGAAGCTATTGAGCGAATAGCTATTGACGGTATTCATAGCCATAGCATGGCCGAATAGCTGCGTTAGCATCGCCGGTAAAATGTGCGGACCAAACGATCATGACTTTCGCATCTCTTGACACCGGAGCAACTTAAATCCGTCGATTGGTAAGTGTTTTTTTCGCATTAAATATGGCTGGAAAGAAACGTGATATAGTTGCAAATGCATCTGCAGGTTATCCATACATCTCTGTGCCATGTCTGCTTTAGCACCGCCGGTAAATAGCATGTTAGCATCAATTAGCGTAGCATGTTAGCATCGATTAGCTGGCAGTCAACAGCAACAAAACTCACCTTTGTGATTTAGTTGACTTTATAGTTGCAAATGCAGCTGCAGGTTATCCATACATCTCTGTGCCATGTCTGCTTTGGCACCGCCGGTAAATAGCATGTTAGCATCTATTAGCATAGCATGTTAGCATCGATTAGCTGGCAGTCACGCCGCTACCAAATATGCCTGATTAGCACATAAGTCAACATCAACAAAACTCACCTTTGTGATTTAGTTGATTTTATCGTTGCAAATGCATCTGTAGGTTATCCATACATCTCTGTGCCATGTCAAATGTGGAGACACTCCAGCACATTCAATGGGGGTCTGGCGGCAGACACTTTCGCATCTTCGGGCCAGTGGTGCAACTTGAATCCCTCCCTGTTAGTGTTGTTACACCCTCCGACAACACACCAACAAGGTATGATGTCTCCAAAGTTCCAAAATATAGTAGAAAAAACGGAAAATAACAGAGCTGAGACCCGGTGTTTGTAATGTGTTGAAAAGGAAAATGGTGGGTGTGTTACCTCGGCGACGTCACATTCTGACGTCATCACCACATGAGTGATAAACAGAAAGGCATTTCATCCGCCAAAATTCACCCATTTAGAGTTTGGAAATCGGTTAAAAAAATATATGGTCTTTTTTCTGCACCATCAAGGTATATATTGACGCTTACATAGGTCTGGTGATAATGTTCCCCTTTAAGCATTTTCACTATGACACGTCCACTCTAAATCAAAACTCAGTTCGATATAATTCCAGTTTTCTCTTTTTATAACTCTTTTTAAATACAAAGATATTCTTACAGCTTTTTAAGTCTTTGTTTAGAGAATTCCATTTCAAGATGGCCTATTAGATAATGTTCATGTAAAGCTATCCTGTTAAAACAAGATTTATAATGTCAAATCATGTTTAACTAATCCCGTTGTAATTTCAAACTTTTTCTTAAGTGGACACGCACTCCCTATGACTTACAGATTTATATAAACTTGTGATTTAGAGGGGGTTTAAAATCAATGTTTGTGCTGGAAAGTACATTTTAAAGGCCTACTGAAACCCACTACTACCGACCACGCAGTCTGATAGTTTATATATCAATGATGAAATATTAACATTGCAACACATGCCAATACGGCCTTTTTAGTTTTCTAAATTGCAATTTTAAATTTCCCGCGGAGTTTCCTGTTGAAAACGTCGCGGAATGATGACGCGTATGATGCACGTGACGTCACTGGTGGTAGCGGACATGTTGTTCCGGCTAAAAGTCGTCTCTTTTCATCGCATAATTACACAGTATTTTGGACCTCTGTGTTGCTGAATCTTTTGCAATTTGTTCAATTAATAATGGAGACTACAAAGAAGAATGCTGTTGGTGGAAAGCGGTGTATTGCAGCTGCCTTTAGCAACACAAACACAGCCGGTGTTTCCTTATTTACATTCCCGAAGGTGAAGCTTTACTATGGAACAGAGCGGTCAAGCGAACATGGTTCTCGACCACATGTCAACCGGCAGGTATCGGTGAGAAAATTGTGGTAATAAGTCGGCTCTTACCGTAGACATGAGCGGAGCTTGCGTCCTCCTGCAGCTGCGGACTAGCTTATCTCCTCCCACCGGAGACACTGGCGGTCACCACATCCGTGGCCACACCCCTCCGACTTTTAGGTACCATATAATCTCACTAAAACGCTATTAACACAATAAGGTATATTCCAGAATTATCCTAGTAAATGTGTCTAATAATATCTG
The DNA here is from genome assembly GCF_033978795.1 of Nerophis ophidion. Classification (NCBI taxonomy): domain Eukaryota; kingdom Metazoa; phylum Chordata; class Actinopteri; order Syngnathiformes; family Syngnathidae; genus Nerophis; species Nerophis ophidion. The sequence goes on from NC_084623.1 coordinate 13,532,061, forward strand.
AATCGCTCCCACTGCCCTTGTCTTTTTTTTTTCCTTCACTCTCACTATCCTCATCCACGAATCTTTCATCCTCGCTCAAATTAATGGGGAAATTGTCGCTTTCTCGGTCCGAATCGCTCTCGCTGCTGTTGGCTATGATTGTGAACAATGTGAGGATGTGAGGCGCTCTACAACCAGTGACTTCACGCGCACATCGTCTGCTACTTCCGATAAAGGCAAGGCTTTTTTATTAGCGACCAAAAGTTGCGAACTTTATCGTCGATGTTCTCTGCTAAATCTTTTCAGCAAAAATATGATAATATCGCGAAATGATCAAGTGTGACACATAGAATGGACCCGCTATCCCCGTTTTAATAAGAAAATCTCAAAGTGTTTCGATAAAAATCTTCACCAGGGTTGTTTTTCACTCGGCATTTGATTGGCTTTACTGGTGTGAAAATTTTATATATTATATTTCTTCAATTTTGGCATGTTATGACCTCATCAAACTGTGCCATGTGCCAGAGAGCAATAAGATCAATGTTTTCAAGTTTCGCTTTGGATTTCAAACATGCAAATTTTAATGACTGGAAGCACTGCTTATGCGAGGGCTATTAAAGTACCAGTAGAGTGGAAACACAAGTTGCCTCTATATTGAAGCTATAATTATACTGTATATATCTGATGTATGAGGCTATGAAGTGTTTTATCCAATTACTCGCTTAATTGGATAAACCAATCGATAGATCACTTGACTACTAAAATAATTAATGCTGCTTACCTATTTGTAAGTATAAAAACTTTGATATAATCTGGACTCAGAGTCAAATATGTACGCGTGTCTGATTAAGGGCTGCATTTTTATCTTACAACTACAGAGGTTGTTCTCAATAGGAAAAGTAGGAGGTCAGATCTTTATGCGCGAATATCGATTTTCAAATCAAATATCGATACTTTCGATGCTTAAGTTATTTAAGATAATGTCAATTATTCACAGTGTAAAGTAACTCAATCATAGAGATCTTGTCCAAACAAAACGCAATCGGTGTTAAATACTTGTTCCCTTTGCTATGCTCAGTCTTTCAGTCAGTCATCTGTTTATTTAAGAAATCTACTGACAGTTAAAATGAGTCACTCAGTATTATAACACAGCAAATGTTTGTATATTTTTATTGTAGGCTATTTGGCGCTACTACAAACAAAGTTGAAAATAAATAAGATAACGCATTTTAGTGCGTAATAACGCCATCATTTGTTTCGCCCTTTGATTTTATATCATCTGAAGAGGATTCCCCAAGAGCAGCAACATTTGAAATGCACTACTTTTTAGATTGGGTACTTACACAAAGTATCTGTATCGCCAATACTAGCCTGAATTTTACTCCGTATTGGAAGAAAATTAGTGGTATCAGACATTAACAACTGGGAATGCTCATTGTTGTGGTGAATTAACAAATCATAAAATCCTTAACTAATGTAGCGTGAACACAAACCTGTTTCGCACAATAATATCAACTCCAAATGACATTACAAGCAACAGGTGAGGTCTACCATCCGTAATATTGTCCATAATTTATTATTATAAAATTGTATGCAGTTTCGTCTGTTTGAATTTTGAACAGATAACATTTTCCTACACACTTATTAATTTAAATGAAGTCATTCCACTTTTAAACTCAAAAGTACTTTTTCCCAAACCTTTGAAATAGTTGGAGCTGGGTGACAAAGCGTTTAAAAAACCCTAGAAATGATTGGTGGCATTTCAAAAAATATTGAGCTGTGTATCAGAAATCAAAAAAATATCAACCAAGTCTGCAGATAAAATAGCCAACAAACTGGTGGATTTAAATAAAGGACACATGCCAAAACATATTGGTGAAAATGCTAGAGAAAGTTTAGAAAAAGAAGGAAGTTAAGTTGAAGTTAAAGTACCAATGATTGTCACACACACACTAGGTGCGGTGAAATTTGTCCTCTGCAGTTGACCCGTCCCCTTGATCACCCCCTGGGAAGTGAGGGGAGCAGTGGGCCGCGGCGGTGCCGCGCCCGGGAATCATTTATGGTGATTTAACCCCCAATTTATGGTGATTTAACCCCCAATTCCAACCCTTGATGCTGAGTGCCAAGCAGGGAGGCAATGGGTCCCATTTTTATCGTCTTTGGTATGACTCGGCCGGGGTTTGAACTCACAACCTACCGATCTCAGGGCAGAAACTCCAACCACTAGGCCACTGACAGTCAGAGTGGAAGCGACCGCCATAAAACAATGAACAGGTCAGCTCAATGGAGCTACAGAATGACTCTATGATGTTGTTGACGAGGATGTACTGTATGCTGAAATACAGGATGCAGATACAAATCACAACATATATTTACTATTTATCCAAATGTTTAGCTAATCGAGTGAGAGAACATATTCTAAGTAACAATGACTTAATTTAGAGGTTTTTGGACACCAGGGGAACATATTCTAAGTAACAAAGTTACAGTTATTTGGTTAGGGTTAGGGTTAGAGGGTTAGGGTTGAAATGAGGCCATGCCAAATAAGGCATTAATAAGTACTTAATGATGACTAGTTAAGGGCCAATATGTTACTAATAAGCCACCAATTAATGGTGAATATGTTCCCCATACTTAAGTATTACCATGTTTTTTTTTACTGGTGCACAAAATGAACCGTGCATAAACATCACCTTGTTTAAAGAACAAAACAGTACGTAAACTCACAACAAATTACACACCTGCAGACCAGTGTGACTTCTGCTGTTGCCGTATCCGTAATACCCTAATAGGGAGAAGTTTTTATTGACACGATGAGTCGGGTGTGTTTTGACCTCCGCCGAACCCCTGAGGCCGACTCACCGAACCCCTAGGGTTCGATCAAACCCAGGTTAAGAACCACTGTGCTAAACACTGACATTTTATTCCATAGGTATTATTATTTACAGCTGAAATAGATCACAAATCCCAACCTCATGAGTTCATCATTTACTGAGAGGACAACTTTCAGATTGTACTTTTATATCTTGAGGTGTAACCAAGGAATAAGTACAAGGACCAACATTTCTCAATCTTTATGTAAAAAGCATTTGTAAAGTTACAAAGGACTGGAAGTTCATACTTTTTGCAGACGATAAAACTATATTTCTCCAGGAGAGAACACACAGAAGCTAATACAAAAAGATTGGTTTGATAAAAACAGACGATGCTTGAATCCAAGTATTTAGGCTGGGTGACTTTTGACAAGAACAAGAAAGTTTGATCATTTTACACCTATACTGGATCACCTGCACTGGCTTCCTGTGCACTTAAGATGTGACTTTAAGGTTTTACTACTTACGTATGAAATACTACACGGTCTAGCTCCATCCTATCTTGCCCATTGTATTGTACCATATGTCCCGGCAAGAAATCTGCGTTCAAAGGACTCCAGCTTATTAGTGATTCCCAGAGCCCAAAAAAAGTCTGCGGGCTATAGAGCGTTTTCCGTTCGGGCTCCAGTACTCTGGAATGCCCTCCCGGTAACAGTTCGAGATGCCACCTCAGTAGAAACATTTAAGTCTCATCTTAAAACTCATTTGTATACTCTAGCCTTCAATTAGACTCCCTTTTTGGACCAGTTGATATGCTGTTTCTTTTCTTTTTCTCCTATGTCCCACTCTCCCTTGTGAGGGGGTCCGTTCCGATGTCCATGGATGAAGTTCTGGCGGTCCAGAGTCGGGACCCAGGATGGACGACTCGTCTGGAGTCGGGACCCAAGATGGACCGCTCGCCTGTGTATCGGCTGGGGACATCTCTGCGCTGCTGATCCGCCTCCGCTTGGGATGGTTTCCTGCTGGCTTCGCTGTGGACGGGACTCTTGCAGCTGTGTTTGATCCACTATGGACTGAACTTTTCACAGTATCATGTTAGACACGCTCGACATCCATTGCTTTCGGTCCCCTAGGGGGGGGTTGCCCACATATGTGGTCCTCTCCAAGGTTCTCATAGTCCTCATTGTCACCGACGTCCCACTGGGTCATCATAGTCACCGACGTCCCAATGGGTGTGAGTTTTCCTTGCCCTTATGTGGGCCTACCGAGGATGTCGTAGTGGTTTGTGTTGTGGTTTGTGAAGCCCTTTGAGACACTAGTGATTTAGGGCTATATAAATGAACATTGATTGATTGACTGAGTTTGTAAGATATATTGATATATTTTTAAACAATATATGAATTAAGAAAATATCGACATAATTTACTTCACGTTAAAATGACCAAACGTCGCTTATTCGTGGTGTTCCTTGTTCTACACCGCTCCCCATCCCCGGGCTACTAAACCACTCCCCTTCCTCCTTCCAAGACGTGCTTGAACGTATAAGAACATCCATGATTGGTTGGTTGTTTACTATGATGAGTCACGATTGGTTGAGATTAGGGCAAAACATTAGGGACAGGCCAATCAGAGGCAAGATAGGGCGGGTCATTGAAACTAGTGGAAGAGGGCAGAGGGATACTCTTTAGGTTTTTCTTTTAGCGATGTAGACCACGTCTAGGAAACCCACAATGCGTCTACTTGGTCACATTTGGACAAATGTATGCGTCTGGATAAAAAATTCATTTGAGTTGTTTACCATGTAAGCCCAAATAAAAACCGTTCTCAAGTTGCCAAGACGGACATATTTCGCACGAGAAATGCTGCCAAAAATGTATTATTTGCACAGCTATGTTATTTATTTTACGTAGAAAGAATATTTTTCAGTTTTATTTATGTTATGTAATTCTGTGCAACTTAAACAGTTTCTTTTCTGTGCTGTTAATACCCATCTTGACCAACTGAGTTAATAAAAGTGTTTACAGTACAGTCGTCATTCACTTCAATTTCAATGAATCTCACTCAAAAATGTATATCTTTATACGTATGCTTTCACAGGAAAATATATCGAAATAGATATCGAATATCGAGTTTAAGTAAAAATATATTGATATATTTTTTCGTCCATATTGCCCAGCCCTATCAAGTATAATTAAAAGTATAGCTATTCGGTAACAGAAATCAAATTTCTTGGTTTAATAATAGATGATAAATCAACTAGAAATAGTTTATAAAAAAGGTGGCAAAACACATGTCAATAATGAATTAAGCAAAAATATGTACTGGACCAACAATCACTCTATATTCTCTACTGCTTGTTAGTGATACCACACTAGAGTTATTGTGTGGAAATATGGGTAAAAAAAACTATAAAACTAACCATGTTACAAAAAAGATCTGTTAGAATAATGCATCATGTTAGATGTAGACAACATTCAAAGACTCTATTGAATCCAAAATATACAAATTCAATGAGTTGCTGAATTTACAAACAGCTAAAAATTTACTCTAACCTAGCTGCTACCAAAGAATGTACAACAAGTCTTCTCAACAAAAGAGGAGAAATATAAACTTAGGGAAAAAATTCAACTTAAAATATTTGTATGCATGCAAAACATTTAAGATCTTTAGTACAACAGAATTAGGAATCAAATTATGGAATGGATTAAGCAAATAAGTCAAATAATGTACTGATGAGATCCAATACAAGAAACAGTTCAAATTAAAAGTACTTATAAATTACAAGGTTGAAGAATCCTGATAAACATATTGAACCTTATCGAAAGTTAGATCATCTTATTCATCTCACAATGCAAATCACGATTTATAAACAGCTGTTCACAAGAACAGAATTGATCATTTATTTGTTTTGTTCCGAATTGAGCATCGGTGAACAAATATGTTTGAAATCGCTATGAAACAGAAATGTTCTTCTTCTTCTTATTCCTGTTCGGACATGTTATAATAAGAAACTGCAAATGCAGTATGTGATGCACAAGCAGCCATTCCAAAGTGAACAAAAAATACATACATCGATTAATCTGTGACGAAACCCAGCAAGAGAATTGAATGTTCCGACAAATTCATGGTCTCGATCCCTTTTGAAGTCGTGATTGTTTTATTATGCAGTGCAAGTCTTCCGTTGTAGAAGTGTCATTTTCATTAAGAGCAACTAAAGTAATGTGAGCCAGCGCTTATGTAAGCCTGTTCTCTTAATCGCAAGCTCTATTCAAAGCAAAGGGATCAGGGAGGGGCAGGACAGGACGGAGTGATGTCTAACTGAAAGAACTTGAATGAGTGTTTGTTATTTTGCGACTGAAGTGTCTTTTCATGCCGTGACAGGAACGATACACTTCTATACAGCCAATGAGCGCGTGAGAAGGCTAACATGATTCGATCTTGTATTAATGAGACTTCCTGAGATAAATGCTAGGATTTAAAAAAAAATGTTTTTTACATATAATCTAGGAAACGATTATTTGATCCCCTGCTGATTAAAAAGATAGGAACAGTCAATGATTTTTGGAGAAGGGTTATTATAACATAATATCAACAGAAAACAAGTCTGACAATGTACCAAAAACACAGAGCCAAGGCAATAGTTGTGTTCCTCAAGAAAGAACCTCGGGACGTCGTCAGCTTGAGCTAATATGCTAACACGTTTACGGCGTGTCTGTGTTAGTCTTATCAACTAACAATGGCATGCTTTTTGTACTGTTTCAGTTTCACAAATTTCTCACTCTATTCACCAAAACGTCACCGTGGATTTATTAAGTCTGTTTAGCTGATTGGGGAGCTAGTTTTCGCAGCTATGGACAGTTGTACTTCCGGTTCAAAGGACGAAACAGGAAATACATTTTACATTTTCAACCAGCAGCACCTGCAGTGAGCAAACTCGTCCAAAAGATGGCACCATAGCACAAACAATAACACACCTTTTCAGTGTATCAGTCGGTGTCCTATGAAATCTTTTTGCTGAATACAAAACATCAAAGCAGTTAGCGAAGAATAATCTGTAAATTAAACACACAGTTTAATAATCCGCAGGATTCAAAGCATGGGAAAAATAGTAGCGGTTTATAGACCGGAAAATACGCTATTTAACTCAATCATATACAAACTAATAATAATATCAACAGAAAACAAGTCTGACAATGACCCAAAAACACACGGCCAAGGTAACAATTGTGTTCCTCAAGAAAGAACCTTAAGACGTTGTTAGCATGAGATAATATGCTAACACGTTTACGGAGTGTCTGTGTTAGTATTATCAACTAACAATGGCATGTTTTTTGTACTGTTTCAGTTTCACAAATTTCTCACTCTATTCACCAAAACGTCACCGTGGATTTATTGAGTCTGTTTAGCTGATTGGGAAGCTAGTTTCCGCAGCTATGGACAGTTGTACTTCCGGTTCAAAGGACGAAACAGGAAATACATTTTACATTTTCAACCAGCAGCACCTGCAGTGAGCAAACTCGTCCAAAAGATGGCGTCATAGCACAAACAATAACACACCATTTCAGTGTATCAGTCGGTGTCCTATGAAATCTCTGAATACAAAACATCAAAGCCGTTAGCGAAGAATAATCTGTAAATTAAACACACAGTTTAATAATCCGCAGGATTCAAAGCATGGGAAAAAAAGTAGCGTCTTATAGTCCGGAAAATACGGTATTTAACTCAATCATATACAAACATAATAATATAAACAGAAAACAAGTCTGACAATGACCCAAAAACACACGGCCAAGGCAACAATTGTGTTCCTCAAGAAAGAACCTTAGGACGTTGTTAGCATGAGCCAATATGCTAACACGTTTACAGAGTGTCTGTGTTACTCTTATAAAACTAATAATTGCATTCTTTTTGTACAGTTTCAGTTAAAAAAATCCTCAGTAAATTCACCAAAACGTCACCGTGGAAGTATTGAGTCTGTTTAGCCGATTGGAGAGCTAGCTTCCGCAACTAGTGGGTCCATGACGATGACTTCTGTTTTTGTTGGATCAGCCGTTTTACTGCCGTGTTACAGACACCGTTTGGAAACAATTAAATACACAATCACAGAATATTTCTGTATAAATAACTAATTTCACAATGTATATATCTGCATCTTATAGTCCAATGCAGCTAATATATGGAAACGCATTATTTCCCGATATTTAATGGGTGCGGCTTATATCCCGTTGCGCTCCATAGTCTGGAAAAATACGGTACAAACTAGAAATATGTAATGTACTATACTGTAACTGTTCGATAAAACTACTACCATAACCATGTTTTAAAGGCCTACTGAAACCCACTACTACCGACCACGCAGTCTGATAGTTTATATATCAATGATGAAATATTAACATTGCAACACATGCCAATACGGCCTTTTCAGTTTATTAAATTTTAATTTTCCCGCGAAGTGTCGTGTTGAAAACGTCGCGGTATGATGACTCGTATGAGGACGCGTGCGTTTGACGTCTCGGGTTGTAGCGCACATTATTTTCCAGCCCGATCCAAGCTATAAGTAGTCTGCTTTAATCGCATAATTACAAAATATTCTGGACATCTGTGTTGCTGAATCTCTTGCAATTTGTTCAATTAATAATGGAGAAGTCAAAGTAGAAAGATGGAGGTGGGAAGCTTTTAGCCTTTAGCCACACAAACACAGCCGGTGTTTACTTGTTTAAAATTCCTTAAGGTGAGGCTTTACTATGGAACAGAGAGGTCAAGCGAACATGGATCCCGACCACATGTCAACCGGCAATTTTCGGTGAGAAATTTGTGGTAATAAGTCTTCTCTTACCGGAGATCAGCGTCAACACACCCGTGGCCACACCCCTCCGACTTTAAGGAACTATTTAACTCACTAAAACACTAGCAACACAATAGCAGATAAGGGATTTCCCAAAATTATCCTAGTAAATGTCTCCCGTCCAAAGGCAAAACCCAGTAACTAAATTTTGGTCAAAACTGAGCTGATAATAATTTTGGAGTTCCAAGGTGATATGCTTTACATTAGTGTATGCGATATTGTAATTTGTTCCGTAAGTAAGCTGTTACGCGCATGGCAGGACCTAGCAACTACCACATAACCGAATAGATACAACAGAAAAACCTAGTATCTAAAGGGACCAATCGGAGCTTCTTAGTCAGTCGCCTTATTGTCTTTAATGAGACATTAGCACGAATGGGGGCCGCCGGTCAACCTCATTATGTGATATTGTGGCAGGAGGGGATATTTGGAAGATTGGCCCAGGAAGTTGCAAGCACCTTCATTAAATGTATTGTTCTTGATTCTTCCCCTTGCATACTCTTTTGGGCAGATAACTGTGGAGGTCAAAATAAAAACTGGACGCTGTACACGGCTCTTGCTCAATGTGCAAACGCAGAATGGGGCCCACCCGAGATTGTGATAAAATATCTGGAGAAAGGGCACACGTTGATGAGAGCAGATTCAATCCATGGCTCAATCGGCAAGAAAATGAAAGCTCAAGAAAACATCTTTACGTTAATGACTTTGTAAATCTTTGTAAGACAGCATCAAGATAGATTGGTTTTCCTTTGTTTTCTCAAAATCAGCTAGAAGTGAGTTACTAGGTTTTGCCTTTGGATGGGAGATGTGTCTTAAAACATCTGAATCGCTCTCACTGCCCTCACCTTTTTTTTTTCTTTTATGTCTTCACTCTGAATTTCCTCATCCACAAATCTTTCATCCTTGCTCAAATTAATGGGGAAATTGTCGCTTTCTCGGTCCGAATAGCTCTAGCTGCTGCTGGCTATGATTATAAACAATGTGAGGATGTGAAGTCACGTCACGCGCACATCGTCTGCTACTTCCGGTAAAGGCAAGGCTTTTTTATTAGCGACCTAAAGTTGCGAACTTTATCGTTGATGTTCTCTACTAAATCCTTTCAGCAAAAATATGGCAATATCGCGAAATGATCAAGTATGACACATAGAATGGACCTGCTATCCACTTTTAAATAAGAATATCTCATTTCAGTAGGCCTTTAATTGAGCAATAAATAATGTATTTTTAGGACTACATAGTGCACTAGTATTTAAGTGGCTTCCACCAAATTTTCTAATAAATATCTATTTTCATAAATGTCAGCCCAACCGGACTATAAGCCGCAGATACTGTATATAAGGGTACAAAATATTTCATTTACATACCTAACTTTAACTTTAATTTAACTGTTTCCAAACAATGCCTTTCGAACTCATTGTCACGGACGCACTAACTGTGGAAGCTAGCTCTCCAATCGGCTAAAAAGACTCAATAAGACAGGGGTAGGGAACCTATGGCTCGCGAGCCAGATGTGGCTCTTTTGATGACTGCATCTGGCTCTCAGATAAATCTGAGCTGACATTACTTAACACGATAAGTAATGAATAATTCCACTTGTAATCAAAGTGTTAAAAATATTGTTCAAAAAATAAAACATGCTCATGCTTTTGAATCCATCCATCCTTTTTCTACCGCGCTTGTTCAAGAAGTTGCATTAAGGCTAAATAGTGATTTATTTATTATTGGTTAATTTAGGGCTTGCGCTCCTGGGGGTTCTTCAGACCAACTTGAGAGCCTGTTTCAGGGTTACAATATTTTTTATTTTTCAATAAGTCTCTGTTGCTTTCCAGCAATTGTCTTTTTCTCTTTCGTTCTCTCTCACGCTCTGGCTCCAGCCCCAACCCCGTCTCTCCTCCTGGCTGCTGCTTTTAAACAGAGCGACAGGTGATTAGATAACAAGGCCCAGGTGGGCCATCTACACACCTGTCGCTGATTTCGAAGCCGGTCCTGGCAACACCCCGCTTCGCTGCAGGCCACGCCCCCTCCACAGTTAGCTTCAGAATACCATTGTTACTACAAATAATAAGAGACCTATTATACTCTAGAAATGTTGGTCTAACTTAAAAATGCACGCGTTTAGTTGTGTTTAGTGTTGAAAAAAAAACATATTTGTCTTACGGAAATACATTTTTAAAATATTTGGATTCTTGGCTCTCTCAGCCAAAAAGGTTCCCGAACCCTGCAATAAGTCCACAGTAATGTTTTGGTGAATTTGCTTAGGAATTTTTGAAACTGAGACAATACAAAAAGAATGACATTGTAAGTTAATAACTCTAACAAAGACACTTGGAAATGTGTTAGCGTATTCACTAGAGGTAGGGGAAATAATTGATTTTTAAAATGCATCGCAATACGGACATGGACGCTTATAAAATCGATTAGTAAACGTCAATAATTGCAAATTGATTTATTAATTGAAATTTCAGTAATGCAGACAGTTGTAAAATGTGGCCGACTGCAGCGAGCTATCTCATATTATAGAGCACTTATGTTCAAGTTGTGCACACGTTTCCATGAATATAATAAATGTGATGGGAATGCACTGTTTTGAAAAGTTCTAAGTGATAAACGCTTATTTAGTGAAACAAAAAGAAATGTAAAACTGCATCAATGTACCTAAATTAAATGTACATCAAAAATTTATTTTTAATAGCTCCTGACTCATAATCGAATCGTGAGGTGGTCAAACATTCCCGCGTCTAATATTCACTAATGCGAACGACCCTAGCTTGATTACATTACAATAGTACGTACAAATATGCATGAAAACACTCCTACAGACGTGACACGTGGGGCGCTTTAGTAAGTATGAAATGTTTTAGTTGTATTTGAAACTTACAAATGTTGCTTAGAGTGATGTAAAAAACCTTTTCGTGCAGAATTGCTATGGACGGTTGTACTTCCGGTTTAAAGAACGAAACAGAAAGTACATTTTACATTTACGTAGCACCTGCAGTGAGCAAACTCGTCCAAAAGATGGTGATATAGCGCAAACAAAGATACACCTTTTCAGTGTGTCAGTCGGCATCCTATGAAAACTATTTGCTGATTACAAAACATTATGGCTGTCAGCGAAGAAAAACCCGTAAATTAGCCGCACCGTTTTACAAGCCGCGGGGTAAAAAAGTAGCAGTTTATAGTCTGGAAAATACGGTATTTAACTAAATCTTATACTTCATTTATATAAAATGTTTTATTTAGATCTGTCAAAAATAATGAGTCGTCACAAAAAACATCAGATTAATCATGTATATACACAGATTAATCACACAAATAATTTTGACTGTACATTTTCCTTTACCTCAAATGGTTGTACGATGTTACGCTCTCAGTGATCAGGTTAATGACTGACTGTTGTGCTCATTGGCAAATTTCACTTAAAAAATCCAAATGAGACTTTACCAAAAACCCTTAGCAAGTTGTATGCAAATACATGTGAATTCAAGTAAAAATGGTCTTGTGTTCAAATTTTGGGCTTTTTAAGTTTTTTCAAATTTTTGGCTTTTTTAAGGTTTTTCAACTTTTTCAAGGGGGTAGTGAAGTGAAGTGAATTATATTTATATAGCGCTTTTTCTCAAAGTGACTCAAAGCGCTTTACATAGTAATAACCTGTGATTAATCCAAATTCAGAAGCTTGATTAATCAGATTAGAAAAATGTATTAAAGCACAAGTTTTTATTTTATGTAAGAGGGTAAACCTCCAAATTAGCACCCACCCATTGCAGCGCTTATCTTTATCGTTTTACCGTACCAAACCAACACATGCAATAACATTTGTTGTGTATTTCCTAATATTTATATTGCAAATGGGCAAGTGGGTACTGTTTGTCAACAAAGGCGTTTTACTGAGTCATTGGATAGTGTCTGTTTTGCACACATGATTCTAACGTAGTAAGCAGGTCATTAAAAAAAAAAACAAAAAAAAACATGCTCAAATTGTAAAATGGGCACAGCCATTGAGATAAAGGAACTAATAGAATATTGCACAATGGTATAAAAAAAAAAACACAGTAAAATGACACGCCCATTGTTTGAACTATAAAAAATTACAAGTAGCCAGATTTTCAGGTTAAGAACTAAATCAATTATTGAAATAGAATGAAAGTGCAAAAACAGAGAGTTTGCGAGATTTCTTCATTGTTTCTAACGCTCAAAATATTTATTTACTTCATAAAACAGAAGTGGAATTCATTACCAAAAACTTTCATAACTCTCCCTTATTTTAAGTAGATTTGACGCCATCTGCTCACCTTAATACATTATTATAGTTGACTGTTTTATATTATTTTCTCACTTTTTGTCTACCACTTTGTCCATAAAAGAGACCGATTGTGCAAATTGTTTTCTTTGGGTTGTGTTTAGGTGTTGTTTGTCGGACCCAAGGACAACACTTGCAGGCCAAGTGTAGGTAAAAATAAAATTTAATGACAAAAACCAAAATAGTCTAGCAGGAAATGCACCAAAACAGATGAATAGTAGGGGTGCACAAAAAAAAAAAAAAAAAAAAAAATCACATTCGAAATGCGATTCGTATTTATTCCAGCTCTAAATTGATTTTAAAAAAATCAATGAAACAAGACAATTTGAAAAAATAAATGTACATGTACATATTTTTTTAAAATACGTTTTTAGCCAATCACTCTGCAATCAGATGGAGCTTTTCTAACCTGTAACCTGTTTTTGAAAAATGTCATTAAAATTATTTTACCCAATAATAAATTACGAGAATCGTTTTGAATCGAGAATCGGGTTGCATCGAAAATGTATTTTGAATCAAATAATCATTCCAGGATTGAATCGTTAGGTGGTCAAAGATTCACACCCCTACTAACTAGCCACAAGAAGCATATGCTTATATAGAAAGCTATCCAACAAGGAGGTACAACACACACAAAGAACGTCCAGAGCACAGGACTGGCCTTAAAAGCATCCAGATTGGCAATCAGGGACAGGTGTGTGATGAACAGTAAATAATACATAAACTAAGGAAACTAATATTAAATTATAAACTTTATAATGACATAAAGCACTGCATATTATATCACTGATAATTCATATTATATCAAATTCTACAGATTTGCATGTTTCCATTCAGACAACCTCACCAAATCATCCATGGTAGTGCAAAACATTGACTTAAGCGATTGGGAAATGTACTTTGTCTACTATGATCATACTTTTATCGCGTTGCAGCTCAGGAAGTCTATTTTAATGTCAACCCAACTTGTCTCACACATGGGGGAAACAGTCGGAAGGAAGTAGGAAAGGGAGGAAAGGAAATGGAATTGCACGATTCACCATACGATTGTCCTCTAAGACAGTGGTTCTCAACCATTTTTCAGTGACGTAACCCCTGTGACCATTTTTTTGAAATTCAAGTACCCCCAAAATCAGAGCAAAGCATTTTTGGTTGAAAAAAAAAAGAGATAAAGAAGTAAAATACAGCGCTATGTCATCAGTTTCTGATTTATTAAATTGTATAATAGTGCAAAATATTGCTCATTTGTAATGGTCTTTCTTGAACTATTTGGAAAAAAGATAAAAATAACTAAAAACTTGTTGAAAAATAAGTGATTCAATTATAAATAAAGATTTCTACACATAGAAGTAATCATCAACTTAAAGTGCCCTCTTTAGGGATAGCAATAGATATCTATCTGGATTCATGAACTTTTAAACATTTCTTCACAAAAAAATAAATCTTTAACATCAATATTTATGGAACATGTCCACAAAATGAAAATTGCATTGTTGCATTTCTTTTCACAGTTCATGAACTTACATTCATATTTTGTGGAAGTATTATTCAATAAATATATTTATAAAGGATTTTTGAATTGTTGCCATTTTTAGAATATTTAAAAAAAATCTCACATACCCCCTGGCATGCCTTCAAGTACCCCCCATTTGAGAACCACTATTCTAAGACATGGTCAACTTAATACCCCATGAAAAGCATAAGCTTAACCCACACTAAAGCATTTTAGCATAACACTACGTCATAAAGCAACATATTTTCATTATTAAATACAGTATACAGAAAAAATGTTTGTTCTGATTTCTGTTTCTTCTTTTCCAAAAATAGTTGCATATATAGCAAAGGCATCCTTTTCCATGTATACCCCTCCCATAACGGCCGAGCGACAAGAAAAACACAGCACACCTACTGAAGGCTGCAGGAGCTCATATAATCACGTAGCAATATAAACACACTGCTGAAATGTGACCATCGTTTCGGTTGAAAGCCATGATAATGAATCAGGTGTCAAAGGACTTAATTTATTGATGTATATCTGTGTTAAAAAAACACAGGATAAAACCGAAGAATGACAGCACAGCATAAGACATTCCTTTTTTTTTTACATTTACTGTTATATTGTTGATCATATCTTAAATTTTAACAGGTAATGTACTTTGTATACAATCAAAAACATTGTACACCAGAGATAATGTATGTAAACGACAGAGGTTTGAGTGAGATCGGCCCATACCAATACAGATACCGATCACATGTATTCATTTTAAGGTTTTCCATTAATTTAAAGTGTTATTGACAGTTTAACAATAGCAACAATAACGTTGCACGATTTTGAGAAAAAACCAAACCGGGAGTTTTCTTTTCAGAATTGCGATTTTTATATTTTACAGGTTTAAAAGGCACCAACATGTGAAAATAATGAGTGAAGGAAGACATGTTGGTTTTAGACTGCCAATCAACATATTCTTGTCTCAATATGCCAAACATTAAAAAACAACATGAAATTTACTTCAAAAAATATTTGCTTTTATGCAAAGAGACTTAGATGTTTTGTCTACCTCATTCTTTTAAACTAAATAGTGCAAGTGCAAGTTAAAACTCTACAATGCAAAGCAAAAGCCATTTATCAACAACACCCAGACACGCCGCCGGCTTTGCTTGGCCGGAGCTCTTCTAAGATATTCTGAGATTGATAGAAACATTATTACTATTAGGGATCTTTACATACAATAATGTACATATGATCATATGTTTTTGCCTAATCTGCACACAGCTGCAGGCAACAGTCCGTGTTTTATGTAATATTAGGAACCACTCGAAACAATACTTCACTGCAAAAAGTCAGTGTTCAAAAAAAAGAAAAAAGAAAAGAAAATTAGGGGTAATTTACTTGAACTAAGCAAAATTATCTGCCAATAGAACAAGAAAATTTGGCTTGTCAAGGCTTTCCAAAATAAGTAAAAATTAGCTAACCTCAATGAACCCCCAAATACCTTAAAACAAGTATATTTTAACTAATAACAAGTGCACTTTTTTTGGTTAAAAAAAGACCTTTTTGCTCAATATGTTGAAAAATATTATTAAATTAAGTAAATGCTAGTGCCATTATCTTGACATAATAATATACGCTCGGCATCATGATCTTTTTTTCATGCTTGAAGTAAAAAATTATTACTTTAAAAAAGTAGTTTTATACTTGTGATTGTTGATGACACAGCTTCGCAATAGTTGATATTCTAGTTTCAAGCATG
>NC_084623.1:13553245-13623245 GCF_033978795.1 Nerophis ophidion
TGCCTGTAATTAAAAGCATTCTTTATTCTGAATGATTACATTGCTTTTTTTCAGTTCATTCCAAATGTTATTGTCCAAATGTTATGACCTCTACCTGTATGCCCACATCATGAATTCCTTTGTATGCTTAGTTTTACAGTAACTTTACTGTGGAGACAATCAAACAACCTTTGAAGTTTTTTTCATCTCAAATTCTAAGGACTGTTCAGATATCTGGAAAAAAAACTAAAAGTCAACATTCAAGGAGGGGAGAATAATATATGTAAGCGAACCAGGTGTGTACAATGTTACATTGTAGTAACAAAACAGGCAGCAAGAACTGCAAAATACAGCAAAATTATATAACAAGTAAATGACATGTTGATACTAATACATAATGCCACAGATTTTCTTTAAATACATGTTTGATGATGACATAATTTGGACACCCCCACAACTCCACCACGCCGGACAAATTGATTGCCTCGCCGTCAGAATTACTGATCTTCAGGTAACAAGAAGCAGAAAGGAATGTTATTGTTCACTTGTTCCTAACGAAAAACAGATATATTATTAATTATCTGTATCAACTCAAGTGTGAATATAAAAATAAATGTTTGACACATAACATAAACAGGTAGGTTTTATTCTATCATACTGTTAGGGCATCTGGTGGCATCACTATTAGCCTTTTGAGGGTGAATCTATCAAAATAATTAATCATCACTGTATGTAGGTAATTAGAATGTATATATAAAAATTGTCATGTTTTTATTACTGGGAACCAAAAGATGTTCATCTAACACATGGGTGTCAAACTCTGGCCCGCGGGCCAAATTTGGCCCACAGTGTAATTTCATTTGGCCCTTGAGGCATTATCAAATTAACATAAGAGCTGGCCCGTCAGTATTATACAGCGGCGGTGTTGCTATAACGCTGCATTCACCACTAATACTCATACTTGCCAAACCTCCCGATTTTCCCGAGAGACTCACAAATTTCAGTGCCCCTGCAGAAAATTTCCAGGGGGCAACCATTCTCCCGAATTTCTCCCGATTTCCACCCGGACAACGATATTGGGGGCGTGCCTTAAAGGCTCTGCTTGAAACGTCCTCTACAACTCTTCATCACGTCTGCTTTTCCTACATAGAAACAGCTTGCCGGTTCAGTCACATAATGAATGCGGCTTATACACGCACTGACAAGGGAATGCAAGGCATACTTGGTCAACAACCATACAGGTCACACTGAGGGTGGCCGTATAAACAACTTTAACACTGTTATAAATATGCGCCACACTGTGAACCCACACCAAACAAGAATGACTAGTAAATTTCGGGAGAACATCCGCACCGTAACACAACATAAACACAACAGAACAAATACCTAGAACCCCTTTCAGCACTAACTCTTCCGGGACACTACAATATACACCCCCGCTACCACCAAACCCCGCCAACCTCAGGTTGCCACAGTTCAAAGCGTGAGCCCCGACATTAATGAACAAGCATCCAAAAAAAGATGCCAGGTATCTGGCTTGAGCACATCAAATTAGATTGGTGAGTCGCAAACTGAGCAGTAAAAAGGCCTGAATGGTTGATTTATTGTTTGTTATTGTATTTTCAAATTTATTAGCCCGTGGGAAAAGTTTATTTTGATATTTACCTCAGAAGGCTGCAAATAGAAAAGAGGCATTACATTTTTATTTAAATTTTATTTGATATGCCATTGATATTTTTGAATTATTATTATTTAAAACTCGATTTTGCATGTCACTATAAAGTTATATAAGCCTTGCTTGTTCATTATTCAATGGAAAACTTGTTTGGGTCCCTATTAAAAAGGTTAATTTGTTCAACCTTGGCCCGCTTATTTGTTCAGTTTTAAATTTTGGCCCACTCTGTATTTGAGTTTGACACCCCTGATCTAACAGAACAACAGGTTTACTCATGCACGAACCAAAAAATACACAGCACAAGACGTTACAGAAAACACAAGAACTTGCATTTAACGTAAGTAGCAACGACTAATTGTAACAACAGGCACGTAACCTTCACTGTGAGTAACAAAGTAATTGAAAGTAATGCTAGGTTCTTCACTAGAGTTGTCTTCAAATAGTCAAAGATTGGACGATTCGATTTGGAGGACAGCTACAAAACTACATATCCCCATCCCTTTATTTTGCTTAAAAACAACTTCATAGAGTCGACTGATTGCCGACAATGGGCAAAATTACATTTAATTAAACAAAACTATAATTCAAGACAGCCTTAGCACAACTAACATTGCCTCTACAAAATCAGTACACATTTACAAAAACAGATTTTCTAAAACGGAAGAGATTTCCATGTTATTTAAAGACCCTATGCATTATGATTAAAAAACAAGCATTGAACAGTTCTGAACATTATGTATTTGATGTGTTACATTAACGTCTACACGGCAAACCACACACACAACACTTCTGTCCTACCACAGAGCTGGACTCTAAACCTTCAAGGCTGAAATTGTAACGTGATCCAACAAAATAACAAAACAAAGAACATAACAACCACCATAGCAACAACCGTAACACAAAAACAGGCAACATGGAAGATGAGGAAATGATAGTGGTCTTGGGACTACCGTATTTTCCATACTCTAAGCTGCTACTTTTTTCCAACACTTTGCCCCCTTTGGCTTATAAAACAGTGCAGCTAATTTATGGATTTTTTTTTGCTAAGGAACAAAATGTGTTGTTTTGTATTTAACAAATATTGGTCATATTACACCGACAGGGACACTGAAAAGGTGTATTGTTGTTGGTGCCATCATTTGAATAAGTTAGCTCACTGCAGGTGCTCCAGGTTGACAATGTACAGTACTTCTTGTGTCATGGTGGAAGTATATTTGTCCATAGCGTTTCTGCTTGAAAGGATTCTTCACTCATCACTCCAAGCAATGTTTGTCATTTTTACAATACAACTAAAACAATTCATACTTACTACACGAACCCATTTGGGATGTCTGTAGGACTGTTTTCATGCATGTTGGCATGTGCTATCGAAATGTAATCAAGTTAGCATTAGCGAATATGACAACACGTTTACAAGTGTTTGTGTTAGTATTATTGGAAACAATTAAGGGAATGGAAATAAACAATTGCAAAATCTTTCCTACGGGTATGTAGCTGTGGTTTATGGTCCAGTGAGGCTAACATATGTAAAAATATTTATTTCATCTAAAATGTGGTGGGTGCGGCTTGAATACCGGTGTGCTCTATAGTTTGGAAATTACAGTATTTTTGACAGAAAAGTGCCATACTTAAAGGCCTACTGAAACCCACTACTACCGACCACGCAGTCGGATAGTTTGTATATCAATGATGAAATATTAACATTGCAACAAATGCCAATACGGCCTTTTTAGTTTGCTAAATAACAATTTTAAATTTCCCGCGAGGTATCCTGTTGAAAACGTTGCGTAATGATGATTCTTATGTTGACGCGTGCTTGTGACGTTATTGTTTGGAGCGGACATTTTATCCCAGCACCACTCACGGCTAAAAGTCGTCTGCTTTAATCGCATAGTTACACAGTATTTTGGACATGTGTCGCTGAATCTTTTGCAATTTGTTCATTTAATAATGGAAACTATAAAGAACAATGCTGTTGGTGAAAAGCGGTGGATTGCAGCTGCCTTTACAGCCGGTGTTTGTTTGTTGTGAAGCTTTAATATGGAACAGAGCGGTCAAGCGAACATAGATCCCGACCACATGTCAACCGGAAAGTTTCGGTGAGAAAATTGTGGTAATAAGTCGGCTCTTTCCAGAGACATGAGTGGAGCTTGCGTCCTCCTGCAGCTGTCTGTCGAAAAGGTAGCTGTGACTTTCTTGGCTCCTCCATGGCTTCCATCAGAGACACTGGCGGCCACCACACCCCTCCGACTTTCAGGTATGACTTTATAATCTCACTAAAACACTAGTAACACAATAAGCAGATAAGGGATTTTCCAGAATTATCCCAGTAAATGTGTCTAATAACATCTGAATCGCTCCCACTACCATCGTCTTTTTTTCTTTCTAGCGCTTCACTCTAACTTTCCTCATCCAGGAATCTTTCATCCTCGCTCAAATTAATGGGGAAATCGTCGCTTTCTCTGTCCGAATTGCTCTTGCTGCTGGTGGCTATGATTATAAACAATGTGAGGATGTGAGGAGCCCTACAACCTGTGACGTCACGCGCACACCGTCTGCTACTTCCGGTACAGGCAAGGCTTTTTTTATTAGCGACCAAAAGCTGCGAACTTTACCGTCCATGTTCTCTACTAAATCCTTACAGCAAAAATATGGCAATTTCGCGAAATGATCAAGTATGACACATAGAATGGACCTGCTATCCCTGTTTAAATAAGAAAATCTCATTTCAGTAGGCCTTTAAACAAAGAAAATCAATCATTGAGACAACGGGAACACAGATTTTATAATCTACTCAACAAGCTAAAAATTGTCTTCAAATTAAGATAAGAACCATCAAGAACGAAACATTGTGCATGGTTGAATATATTGAAGCCGTTCTTTTGTATGTATAGACTCAGGCTTTCCCCACGGACATAATTGGTTTTGTTTAACTTGTTTAATATTTACCATTGTCAATACCATTTTTCGGCCAATTATTGAGACAAATTCACTCTTAACCCACCTTACACTACTTATAACAGGGGTCGGGAACCTTTATGGCTGAGAGAGCCATGAAAGCCAAATATTTTAAAATGTATTTCCGTGAGAGCCATATAATAGTTTTTAACAATGCCTGCATTTTTTTAGTAAGACCAACATTTTTAGAGTATTGTAGGTCTCTTTTTCTTTTTAATAACATTGTTATTCTGAAGCTAACCAATAATAAATCAAATACTTCTTATCATGAATGAGACTTCTTGAACAGGTGCGGTAAAAAGCGGATATTTTGACACTGTGATTACCAGCGTAATTATGTAGGTAGGTAGGTATTGTTATTGCCCAAGTACAACACAACTTTGTTGATTGACTGATTGATTTGATTAGACAAACAAACAGTGTTTAGGGTCACAGAACAGCTATGAGGTGAAAAGAAACCTCTAGAGCAAAGCATATAAACGTATAACAACATACATCTCCAGACTTGCAACAGAGGAGAGGGAGTGGGGGGCTACGGTGGCGGGCTGCAGCTCTTCAGACACTGCCCAGTTGTCCGACACCCCTAAGGGATTCGCGTCAAGGGCGTTGGATGAATTATTCATTACTTATCGTGTTAAGCAATGTCAGCTAAGATTTATCTTGAGAGCCGGATGCAGTCATCAAAAGAGCCACATCTGGCTCTAGAGCCATAGGTTCCCTACCCCTGACTTATGACATAAGAAAGTCGGGCATTAGCTGTCTTTGGTCAGAAGGGAAGGTAAAATTGGGACAAAAACAACTTTAACCAGCTCAAGGCATGCATTGTTGTACGGAAGTCAAACACTTCATGTTGTGTTGTGAAGCAAGGTTTAAAAACACGAGATAGTATCAGACAGTATACCTGTATTACGCAATCTTGTCTTTGTGATTGGTAACATTGTTTTCTACGGTTGAGCACACAACAAAAGGTTGTGTATTCTCAAAAAAGGAGAGTTATTGTCTTTTTGGACATTTGCAACTTGTAGTATTGGCAAACTCAGCTGCATTTTCTGTCTCGATTGTACCCTTTTTTTGTGCACGATTTCTTTCACTGCAATTTCACTTGTGACTGAGATGCACCTCCTTCTACTTTCCAGTCTGGTCTTGTCAAAGGAGATCAAAGTGAAGGCAGATTTGAAAAATGGGTGTGGTGCAACGGTGTCGCAATCAGGAAAAGCTGCACCGCTGGGTAGATGAGTTTTAGAGCCGAGCTGCTTGAGTACACAGGTAATAATGTAGTAAGTATGACCAACGTGTGAATGTTTGCTTTTATTAGTTCATCAGAAAACAGCACATTTTTATAGTAAGACAACCAGGTTGGAAGCCATCCACAAAATTACACTAACAGTTGTTCCCTTTCTGTCTTTCTGCATCTGTCAGCCCAAATATTGCTAATATTTAGACTAACTTAATCCAACGATAAATACCAATGAACTGGATAACATTTTCCAGCCTCGATAATCGCTTGGGGTGCAAAATGCTGCTAACATTATTTTTATCATTTGTTTGTTTCATTTAACCGGGACATTTAAAAGTTTACATTTCAATTGCAATGTTAATATATACGTGAAATACAAGTTGATTGCATTTGAAAGGGTATACTTGCAATAATATATTGTATTATCATTACATCAGTGGTTAATTTAGTCTCAAAATAATGTTGGCTATAACATTGTTTATAGGCATTCATTTGTTATCAGTCCAGGCCCAATAATTAGATTAGATTAGATAGTACTTTATTCATTCCGTCAGGAGAGTTCCTTCAGGAAAATTACAGTTTTCAGCACAATCCCATTCAAGATCAGACAAACATTACAGGGAGACAGAACAGGATCGCTGACGGGTCTGCCGGCTTCCAGCGCCCCTTACAAAAAAAGATGAAATACAGGTAAACAAGGGGTCCTTTTGCGAGATCTCGCAAAAGTTTTTTTTACTATGTCAGTAAACCGTAAGTAAAACAGACACAGGGATGGAGGAGCCTACCCATCATCCATGGGAGAAGTTTATTGATTTCTATTTTAGTATTGGCTTAACATATACAGACATCAAATCTTCTTATGGTCCCACAACAGAGCGCAGATGATGGGTAGGCTCCCGCTACTCCATCGCTCTGTCTGTTTCACCTATGGTTCACCATCGCTGTGTCCGTTTCACTTCCGGTTCATCTCGCAAAAATTATTGCGAGACCTCGCAAAACATCTATATATCCCTTTAGGGTAGGGGTCACCAACCTTTTTTGAAACCAGGAGCTACTTCTTGGGTACTGATTAATGTGAAGGGCTACCAGTTTGATACACACTTACATAAATTACCAGAAATAGCCAATTTGCTCAATTTACCTTTAATGAATAAATCTATATATATAAAAAAAATGGGCATTTCTGTCTGTCATTCCGTCGTACATTTTTTTTTCTTTTTATGGAAAGTTTTTTGTAGAGAATAAATGATGAAAAAAACTCACTTAATTGAACAGTTTAAAAGAGTAGAAAACACGAAAAAAATGACAATTAAATCCAGAATTATCCTAGTAAATGTTTCTAATAACATCTGAATCGCTCTCACTGCCCTCGCCATTTTTTGTATTTTATTTTTTTTCGTCCTTCACTCTTATTATACTCATCCACGAATCTTTCATCCTCGTTCAAATTAATGGGGAAATTGTCGCATTCTCGGTCCGAATCGTTCTAGCTGCTGGTGGCCATGATTGTAAACAATGTTCAGATGTGAGGAGCCCTACAACCCGTGACGTCACGCGCACATCGTCCGATACTTCCGGTACAGGCAAGGCTTCTTTATTAGCCACCAAAAGTTGCGAACTTTATCGTCGATGTTCTCTACTAAATCCTTTCAGCAAAAATATGGCAATATCGCAAAATGATCAAGTATGACACATAGAAAGGACCTGCTATCCCCGTTTAAATAAGAAAATCTAATTATAGTAGGGCTTTAAGCTAGCTGTGGCGCGTTCTTTCTGACGTCACTTCCTCTCCGAACTCAGTTTGTAAATGATCAATGAGTCCATAGAAAGCTAAGAGCTGGAGATTCAAGAAATAGACGGCGCATTTACCCGTATAAAAATGTATCCAAGGATGATGATTTAGTGTAGCCGAAACGGGGCTTAGGCGAAATAATCATTTGTATTAGGGGTTATCCGGCTTAGTGTAGACATAGCCTGAAACTAATTCAAAAACAGCTTTCATTAAAATTAACACTGCTAGTATCTTTTATCATTGAGGAATGTTGTGTGCGTGCCCCCGCCTGCCTTCCCCCTCCAAAAAAAACAAGCCACGCAAAGGAGCAGTAATTAAGCCCTCATTAGTCCTTGTTATGTAATGTGAATGCAGCGCCACATTGTCATTTTCAAACGACCGCAGCCAACAGTGCACCAGTTGCTTCTTCAACATACTGTACCTCCTCTGTGTTTCCACCTCAGCTGGCACATACAGGGTGGCGAGTGTTCTCCAACAATTTTTTTTTGCAGAGCGTAGAGGTAGGGCCTCTCAGTCAGCCTCGGTTTGCGTCAAACGTGCCTTATCAAAAGAGCACTCCGCGGCGTGAGGCCGGTGTTTTTGTGTACCTTCGGGACATGTGACCGAGCAATTAAAACAGAAGAGAACACAGTATGTACAATGGGCCAAAACAACAAGAAACAAACTAGAAAACCGAAACAATGCTCGAAGGAAAACAATGCAAAAATCGAGGCGACGACGGAGGGGTTCGTTTGGACGAGATGATGGAGAAAGTGGTGTCTGCAATAGTTCAGGGAAAGAAACAACATATCTTAAATCTTCTCTCAGCTCCCTCGGGCTCGGTGAGTCTCGTTTACAACTCTGTAACTGCATACGCCGGACCCAAAAACAGCAGGATAATAGCTATTGGGTAACATACGCGCTCACACATGCTACACACACCTGACCTACTACTAACTTTTAGTCTTGTTTAGTAGACCAGAGCAGCTTTATAAGTAAGAAACACATGCAAACAATTCTATAAATACAGTACAATTTGATCAGAAAAACCCTAAGGACAGGTGTGGTTCATTATCTCTGAAGCAGAAGTCCCTCCCTATGACCCGGGATTCAATAAAATCAATCCATGGCGCCACCTCTCCGACAAACAAACAGAGCAACCTGTTGATTACTGCTGCACCTGAACAACACAGTCCCAGTACCTGGGAAACCAGATAACCTCAACGGTTATGAGCCCTCGGTGGCTCAGGCTGTGTCAACAACATCAACCCTTTTTCCCGCTTCTCTACTCGAGCACACAATTGTATGCAGGAAAAAAATAGGCACTCCTTTGGGCGGGCACTTTTTTTTATTTTTTATTTTTAACTTTTGCTTTCATCCCCAATCCTTGTGTGAGACACGAACACATGTTTCTCTCTACTGTGCATTCTAAATCATTAAAAATGCTAGCAAGAGGAGGCCAACGAGGATACAATCCATTCCGGCTATAAAACCTTTTCAAAACCTCCAAAAACATTGAGTTGCGTTGAGTTTGTGTTTATTTCGGACATGCATGCATACAACATGATACATCACAATTTCCAGTTTCTCTATTCAACATGTAGGAAGAAGCAGAGCTTATTTAAGCCTACCCTTTTTCCTTTACATAGCAGTTCCTGTTCTCAATTGATAACTAATTAACTTAACTAATAACATTAACAATAAATAAATAACAATTAGTGAATTAAGTTACACTTCATATGGTGAGATAAATAAGATTATCTAGAAAATGAATGGATGGATGAAATAAATTCAGAATGTTTATCATGGTTCTTCTTCTTTGTACTTTGTAAACACTTCAAGTTTGAACAGTTTCTTGAAGTGGATTATATTAGTACACTGTTTTTCAACCACTGTGCCGTGGCACACTAGTGTACTGTGAGATATTGTCTGGTGTACTGTGGGAAATTATGGAATTTCACCTAATTGGGTTAAAAAAAATGTTTGCAAACCAATAATTATAATCCGCAAATGTGCCTTTTTTGTGTGTT
This sequence comes from Nerophis ophidion, assembly GCF_033978795.1. Taxonomy (NCBI): domain Eukaryota; kingdom Metazoa; phylum Chordata; class Actinopteri; order Syngnathiformes; family Syngnathidae; genus Nerophis; species Nerophis ophidion. The sequence goes on from NC_084623.1 coordinate 13,562,896, forward strand.
TGCGGTCTAGAGATCGCACACGCACACCGTGTAATACTCTTCCACATCAGTAGGTGGCAGCAGGTAGCAAATTGCTTTATAAATGTCGGAAACATGGTTTGTCGTGATCACAATATGCAGACGACAGAGGGAGGCAGCGTGCAGGTAAAAAGGTATCTAATACTTAAACCAAAAATAAACAAAAGGCAAGTGCCGCTAAGGAACGACATTGAAGCTTAGGGATGGCAAAACGAAGGAAAAACTGAACAGGCTGCAAAGTAAACAAAACAGAAATGCTGGACGACAGCAAAGACTTACAGCGTGTGGAGAAGCAGACCGCGTCCACAAAGTACATCCGTACATGACATGACAATCAACAACAAAATAGGAGCGCAAGACAAGAACTAAAACACTACACACAGGAAAACACCGAAAAACTCAAATTAAGTCACGGCGTGATGTGACAGGTCGTGACAGTACACCTACTTTGAGACAAGAGCTATATTGATGCATGCTTGGTTATGGTTTGAATTCTTATCTAACAATTGCGAGAACAACTTTTTGTTGTCAATATCGGTTTTCTTCTGGTGGTGTGCCTCGAGAATTTTTCAATAAACGAAAATGTGCCTTGGCCCAGAAAAGGTTGAAAAACACTACAATTACATTGTTTGATTTTTTTGGTTGATCCATTCCATAATTTAATTCCACATACTGATATACTAAAGGTCTAAAGTGTTGTACGTGCGTCAAAATGTTTTAAATTAAATTTTTCTGTAAGACTATATTTCTCTACATTTTGCTGTAAAAAATGTATATAATTTAGTAACAAGTACATTCACGATAACATAATATTTACCGTATTTTGGTATTTTTTTAAAGCATTAGCAGAACTTCTTTTCTGGGCGCATTGATTTCACACGGCACAAAACAATGTTACTTGTATATAATTGAAAGTTACTTGAAACCATTTAGGTTCCTGCACTTAAAAATACTTGTTTGTAGTACTACATATACATAGAACTAGGGATGTAACAATGAATGGTAATAATAATAACTGCGGTTAGTTTTACCATTTGCAAGAAAATTATCAAAAAACAGTGATTGTTAGTAGGGCTGGGCCATATATCAATATATTCGATATATCGCGGGTCTGTCTCTGTGCGATATAGAAAATGACTATATCGTGATATTTGAGAATACGTTCTCAGGCAGTTGCTTTTAGCTGCGGGCACTACACTACAGGCTTTTCTCACTCTTTGTTGTCTCTCCTTCTCACAGAGACTTAAACAAGCGCACCTTCTTACATACGTCACATATGTATACGCCCTCGCGGAGCAGAGAGGTAGCGACATGGGTAACGTTAGCTGTGGTGCTAGCGGTGTGGTGCGAGTGGTAATACGAGAGAAAGAAGGTGCAAATCTGGTAACAAATGAAGGAAGGTTTTCTAACTCCCTGTACTAGAAAAACAGCACAGGATCCATCGTCTGGCGGAGGTTTGGCTTCAAGCGGGAATTTGTCGAAGAGACAACCATAATTTGTCAAGTGTGGGGCAAAAGCGTTGCTACGAAAAGTAGCATTACTGCTAATTTGTAGCATCATTTGAAGAGTCACCCACTAGAGAATAAAGAGTGCTTGAAACTCTGCATGTCAACATGATTTTATTTGACACTTATTGAAATATCTTGTGTGACATCATGCACAAAAGTGCCGTTTATTTGTTTTAAACTATTGTAGTGGCCTTCTGTACAAAAAGTGCACTTTAATTAAATGTTGTTTTGATATGTCATCTTAGTGACATCATGCACAAAAGTGCACTATCAGCTTGTTTTAATACGTCTTTGACAATCTTGCAGTTTCTGTTTTGGAAATGACATGAATGTTTGTGCCACTGCTTAATAAATACAGTTTTGGTCAATTGACTTAGTTGTGATTTCCCTCTCTGCATGAAAGTTTAAAATGAGCATATATTAATGCAGTATGAACAACAATGTTTTAATGTAGACACAGAATCATCATACTCCTGTGATTAAATGCATCAAGTGTTCATCTAAGGCTAAGGCAAAATATCGCGATATATATCGTGTATCATGACATGGCCTAAAAATATCGAGATATTAAAAAAAGGCCACATTGCCCAGCCCTAATTGTAATTACTGCTGTCCATCCATCCATCTTCTTCCGCTTATCCGAGGTCGGGTCGCGGGGGCAGCAGCCTAAGCAGAGAAGCCCAGACTTCCCTCTCCCCAGCCACTTCGTCTAGCTCTTCCCGGGGGATCCCGAGGCGTTCCCAGACCAGCCGGGAGACATAGTCTTCCCAACGTCTCCTGGGTCTTCCCCGTGGCCTCCTACCGGTTGGACGTGCCCTAAACACCTCCCTCGGGAGGCGTTCGGGTGGCATCCTGACCAGATGCCCGAACCACCTCATCTGGCTCCTCTCGATGTGGAGGAGCAGCGGCTTTACTTTGAGTTCCTCCCGGATGGCAGAGCTTCTCACCCTATCTCTAAGGGAGAGCCCCGCCACACGGCGGAGGAAACTCATTTCGGCCGCTTGTACCCGTGATCTTATCCTTTCGGTCATGACCCAAAGCTCATGACCATAGGTGAGGATGGGAACGTAGATCGACCGGTAAATTGAGAGCTTTGCCTTCCGGCTCAGCTCCTTCTTCACCACAACGGATCGGTACAACGTCCGCATTACTGAAGACGCCGCACCGATCCGCCTGTCGATCTCACGATCCACTCTTCCCCCACTCGTGAACAAGACTCCTAGGTACTTGAACTCCTCCACTTATTACTGCTGTTTTAAATTAAAATTGTCAAAAACATAAATCGTGATGAATAAACTCATGGACAGACTGATGCCAGCTCGCGAGCCTAAATATTAACATGAAAACAAGAGACATTAATGTATTTCCCTATAAAAGAATAACATACCCAATTTAAACTTAATTGTACAAATTGACCTACAAACGAGTGATTGAAGATCCTGGTGCATTCAAGCATCACTGAACAGAGTTGGACGACACAATGTACAATAAGCCTGAAATCATGATTGTACCTATTTTGGGGGAGGGGTGAGTTTACCTGAAGACATCATGTTTAGGTCTAAAAGTATGAAATAAGTGCCAATGTTATCAGCAATAAGGAACCTTGTAGGAAGGAACTATCAACGTTGTATCGTAATGGAGGCCAGGCAAACCCCACTCCACGACAACCTCGGCTATCGGGTTGATAGACCGGGTTTTTAGCTCGGTGGCTAGCACGCTCTTCTGTCATGCAATGTTTGAGTCCAGGGCGGAACAGAACAAGCAGAGACTGAACTAGACTATATCTATGAGAGAAGGAGTTTTTCCTGGTTCTTGCTGTGGGGTGAAAACAGATCCTATTATCCTGCGTGGCTCCATTCACGGACACACCCTAACCCTTTGCTGACACACAAGACCCGGTAGAGAGGAGACCAATGCATTTGTTTGAGCTCCCACTTTAAACCTGCGTTACATTCGGTCTAACAAAGTCTTATGAAGGGACTAACTATGATATAGTTAGTTCTATAGTTCGGTACTATATAGTACATAAAGTGCACGCAACTCCTGCATCATTTGTCAGTTAGCACCTGCAGGTTGCATGAAGTCCTGATCCTGCTCAACAAGTTTCAACAACTCAAAAGGAAATTAAAAGTGTTCACATGTCACCTGCCAATTCAGACAAATATAAACGCAAATATGCACAACCACAATCCAAGCACGTCGTGACGTTTTCACCTTCAAAAACAAATACAAAGAAATGGAAAACGCATTTTTGCTGGAAATTAAGTTTGAATGCTGAAGAGCCAAAGCCGAACTGAAATGCTAACAGTTAGCACGCTGGCCGGATAGCGTCAAGCAACAAAAATATTAACAAAATCAGCTAAAAATAACCTAGAATGCTAACAATAGCATGCTTACAGTTTGGAATAGTGAAATACCAAAATATATTGTTAAATTATCCAAAGAAAGCTAGCATGCTAAAGTTAGCATGTGTCAAGTACCAAAATACATTACTCTAAGCTGTGTACATGAAGTGTGTTTAAATTGCTAGCAAGCTAACGTTAGCAAACTTCAAGAACCAAAATAAGACTGAAGTGTATACCTAAAAAAAATTGATTAAAAAGCTAGCAAATTAACGTTAGCACCCTAACAGATATCATTTTGTCAAGTGACAAAATATTTGACGCTGAAGTGCATACTTGCAAAATGAGCAAAAAAGCAAGCATGCTAATATTAGAATACTAACGATTGTGGTGCACCGTTGAAAAATTAGCTGCGGGACTCACTTTGGACACCCTTGATATATGCTAATCATCCATGAAGTTGGGGTTCTTACCCTTTTTCACCTCAGAGGGGCCCTATTGGGCTGCAAGAGCCCAATTGTTGGGCTCTTGCAGCCCAACAATTGGCCCTATGGTTAAAAAAAACTGCATTAAAAAGGTACACCTGCACGATCTAATGACCGAAGTTCGCAAGCAGTGAGTCTCAAACTGCATGTGGTACGCCAAAAAAAGCGCTTAATTAAGCGAATAGTGTTTTATTTTCCTATATTCAAACACAGTGTTACTGTTCAAACTGTGTGTAACGTTTCAGTGGCCAAAATATTGAATATACTTGTTAAATAAAACCTTTGCCTTGTTTTTCATGAACACTCAGGCTTACTACGCTACTACACTTCATTGTTGGTCATTATAATGGTGCTTGCATTCTACTAAAATAACAATGCTCAGTTTAGTTCAGACCTGAGCAAATTAAGGCCCAAGGGCCACATGTAGCCCATTAAGCTTCTCAATCTGGCCTGCAGGACATTCCCAAATAGATTTTTTTAGATCTTTAAGATGGAAACTGTAGCTGCCATTATGATGTGCAGTGATGTTTTCTAATGACCGTAAGTCTTGAACTATACAAAGTATTTCAATGGTTTGAATCTGCGCTTATGGATGATATCCGCGTTACCATGGTAATCTCATTAGTTACTATGGTGATCTAATTAGTTACTACGTTACAGCAGCTCAGACGAGGCACCAAGCAGTGTGGGTGGGAAGCGTTTCCACAGACGCGGAAGGAGCTTTTCACAACAAAGTTCTAAAGCTTAGTGATATATCAGATATATCAGACTGTAGGTGGGTTTATTTTGTACCCTTCGCGTTCATATTTTACTGTTTGTGGCATTTTTGTTGCGTTTCGCTTGATTGTAAAATATGTCGATCGAAAGGGCAGGTGTGACATTCACATTTTGTCAATATTCCATGTTTTAGGAATTTTGACAATTGGTGCGGCGTATTCAATAATGCGGACGTTGTATTGATCCGTTGTGGTGAAGAAGGAGCTGAGCCGGAAGGCAAAGCTCTCAATTTACCGGTCGATCTACGTTCCCATCCTCACCTATGGTCATGAGCTCTGGGTCATGACCGATAGGACGAGATCACGGGTACAAGCGGCCGAATTGAGTTTTCTCCGCCGGGTGGCGGGGCTCTCCCTTAGAGATAGGGTGAGAAGCTCTGTCATCCGGGAGGAGCTCAAAGTAAAGCCGCTGCTCCTCCACATGGAGAGGAGCCAGATGAGGTGGTTCGGGCATCTGGTCAGGATGCCACCCGAACGCCTCCCTAGGGAGGTGTTTAGGGCACGTCCAACCGGAAGACCCAGGACACGTTGGGAAGACTATGTCTCCCGGCTGGCTTGAGAACACCTCGGGATCCCCTGGGAAGAGCTGGACGAAGTGGCTGGGGAGAGAGAAGTCTGGGCTACCCTGCTTAGGCTGCTGCCCCCACGACCCGACCTCGGATAAGCGGAAGAAGATGGATGGACGGATTCCATGTTTTATCGTTCATAGAAAAATTTCAAATTGGATTATGTTTTTTTAAGGCGGTCTGACATAACGTTTTTAACATTCATCCATCCATCCATTTTCTACCGCTTATTCCCTTTTGGGGTCGCGGGGGGCGCCTATCTCAGCTACAATCGGGCAGAAGGCGGGGTACACCCTGGACAAGTCGCTACCTCATCGCAGGGCCAACACAGATAGACAGACAACATTCACACTCACATTCACACACTAAGGTCAATTTAGTGTTGCCAATCAACCTATCCCCAGGTGCATGTCTTTGGAGGTGGGAGGAAGCCGGAGTACCAGGATGGAACCCACGCATTGACGGGGAGAACATGCAAACTCCACACAGAAAGATCCCGAGCTTGGGATTCAACCCAGGACTGCAGGACCTTCGTATTGTGAGGCAGACGCACTAACCCAGTGGTTCTTAACCTGGGTTCGATCCAACCCTAGGGGTTCGGCGGAGCCTCCGCCACGGAGGTAAACACACATCTGACTTATCGTGTAAATAAAAACTTCTCCCTATCGGCGTATTATGGATACCCCCAAACAATGTTCCCTTGTTGTGATTGATCGATTGAAACTTTTACTAGTAGATTACAAAGGAAGAGAATACATTATAAGAAACAGTACACTTTACACCAGGGGTCACCAACCTTTTTGAAACCAAGAACTACTTCTTGGGTACTGATTAATGCGAAGGGCTACCAGTTTGATACACACTTTAATAAATTGCCAGAAATAGCCAATTTGCTCAGTTTACCTTTAATTAATAAATATATATATATATATATATATATATATATATATATATATATATATATATATATAAAATGGGTATTTCTGTCTGTCATTCCGTCGTACATTTTTTTTCCTTTTACGGAAGGTTTTTTGTAGAGAATAAATGATAAAAAAACACTTAATTGAACGGTTGAAAAGAGGAGAAAACACTAAAAAAATGAAAATTCTATTTTGAAACATTGTGTATGTTCAATTACGACTTTTTAAAATTCAAAATTCAACCCAAAAATATGAAAAAAAGAACTAGCTAATTTGAATCTTTTTGAAAAAATTAAAAAAATTATTTATGGAACATCATTAGTAATTTTTCCTGATTAAGTTTAATTTTAGAATTTTGATGACATGTTTTAATTTAAGTAGGTTAAAATCTAATCTGCACTTTGTTAGAATATATAACATTTCGACCAAGCTATATTTCTAACAAAGACAAATCATTATTTCTTTTAGATTTTCCAGAACAAAAATTTTAAAAGAAATTCAAAAGACTTTGAAATAAGATTTAAATTTGATTCTACACATTTTCTAGATTTGCCGGAATAATTGTTTTGAATTTTAATTATAAGAAGTTTGAAGAAATATTTCACAAATATTCTTCGTAAAAGAAACAGAAGCTAAAACGAAGAATTAAATTAAAATGCATTTATTGTTCTTTACAAAAAAAAAAATGTACTTGAACATTGATTTAAACTGTCAGGGAAGAAGAGGAAGGAATTTAAAAGGTAAAAGGGTATATGTGTTTAAAAATCCTAAAATCATTTTTAAAGTTGTATTTTTTCTCTAAAATTGTCTTTCTGAAAGTTATAAGATGCAAAGTAACAAGTGAAGACCAAGTCTTTAAAATATTTTCTGGGATTTGCAAATTCTATTTGAGTTTTTTCTCTCTTAGAATTAAAAATGTCGAGCAAAGCGAGACCAGCTTGCTAGTAAATAAATACAATTTAAAAAATAGAGGCAGCTCACTGGTAAGTGCTGCTATTGGAGCTATTTTTACAACAGGCCAGCGGGCTATTCATCTAGTCCTTACGGGCTACCTGGTGCCCGCGGGCACCGTGTTGGTGACCCCTGGTTTACACAGTACAGTACATATTCCGTACAATTGACCACTCAATGGTAACACCCGAATTTAGTTTTTCAACTTGTTTAAGTCGGGGTCCACGTTAATCAATTCATGGTAAAGTGTGTAAGGTGTGTAATATGTTGTGAATTCATGCACTGTGTTGGTTTTGTTCTTTGAACAAGATGATGTCCATGTACGGTTCATTTTGTGCACCAGAAAAAAAACATTACTTTTTCTTGAATTTGAAAAAAAACATTTTATTTTTCACTAAAGAAGGGTTCGGTGAATGCGCATGAGAAACTGGTGGGGTTCGGTACCTCCAACGAGGTTAAGAACCACTTCACTAACCCCTCTGCCACCCATTCAATCAGACTTTATTGTGAAGTTTGTGGTAGAGCAGCCGTGCCAGCAACTTGAGGGTTGCAGGTTCGATTCCCGCTTCCGCCACCCTAGTCACTGCCGTTGTGTCCTTGGGCAAGACACTTTACCCACCTGCTCCCAGTGCCACCCACACTGGTTTAAAGGGGAACATTATCACCAGACCTATGTAAGGTCAATATATACCTTGATGGTGCAGAAAAAAGACCATCTATTTTTTTAACCGATTTCCGAACTCTAAATGGGTGAATTTGGGCGAATTAAACGCCTTTCTGTTTATCGCGCTGGAGGCGATGACGTCAGAATGTGACGTCGCCGAGGTAACCCACCCATCATTTTCATTTTCAACACATTACAAACACCGGGTCTCAGCTCTGTTATTTTCTGTTTTTTTGACTATTTTTTGGAACCTTGGAGACATCATGCCTCGACGGTGTGTTGTTAGTGTTGTTACACCCTCTGACAGGGAGGGATTCAAGTTGCACCACTGGCCCGAAGATGCGAAAGTGTCTGCCGCCAGACCCCCATTGAATGTGCCAGAGTGTCTCCACATTTGACCGGCGATGCTAAGGCAGACATGGCACAGAGATGTATGGATAACCTGCAAATGCATTTGCAACGATAGTCAACGAAATCACAAAGGTAAGTTTTGTTAATGTTGACTGTCAGCTAATCGATGCTAACATGCTACGCTAATCGATGCTAACATGCTATTTACCGGCGGTGCTAAAGCAGACATGGAACAGAGATGTATGGATAACCTGTAGATGCATTTGCAACTATATTACGTTTCCTTCCGCCCACATTTAATGCAAAAAAAAAACACTTACCAATCGACAGATTTAAGTTGCTTCAGTGTCACAAGATGCGAAAGGCGATGCTAACGCAGCTATTCGGCCATGCTATGGCTATGAATAGCGTCAATAGCTATTCGCTCAATAACTTCAGTTTCTTCTTTAATATTTTCATACTCCAACCATCTGTTTCAATACATGCGTAATCTGTTGAATCGCTAAGGTCGCTGAAATCCGAGTTTGAATCCGAGCTAATGTCACTATATCTTGCTGTGGTATTCCCATTGTTTGTTTACGTTGGCAGCACTGTGTGACGTCACAGGGAAATGGCCAGTGTCTTCGCAAAGAGCCGAAAATAAGGCACTTTAAAGCTTTATTTAGGGATATTCCGAGACCGGTAAAATTTTGAAAATAATTTAAAAAAATACAACAAGCCACTGGGAACTGATTTTTTATTGTTTTTAACCCTTTTGAAATTGTGATAATGTTCCCCTTTAAATGTAAAAAATTAGATATTTGGTTTCACTATGTAAAGCGCGGGGTTCACGGTGGCAGAGGGGATAGTGCGTCTGCCTCACAATACGAAGGTCCTGCAGTCCTGGGTTCAAATCCAGGCTCGGGATCTTTCTATGTGGAGTTTGCATGTTCTCCCCGTGAATGCGTGGGTTCCCTTCCTCCCACTTCCAAAGACATGCACCTGGGGATAGGTTGATTGGCAACACTAAATTGGCCCTAGTGTGTGAATGTGAGTGTGAATGTTGTCTGTCTGTGTTGGCCCTGCGATGAAGTGAAGTGAAGTGAATTATATTTATATAGCGCTTTTTCTCTAGTGACTCAAAGCGCTTTACATAGTGAAACCCAATATCTAAGTTACATTCAAACCAGTGTGGGTGGCACTGGGAGCAGGTGGGTAAAGTGTCTTGCCCAAGGACACAACGACAGTGCCTAGGATGGCGGAAGCGGGAATCGAACCTGCAACCCTCAAGTTGCTGGCACGGCCACTCTACCAACCGAGCTAAACAGGTGGCGACTTGTCCAGGGGCAGCATAGCTCGGTTGGTAGAGTGGCCGTGCCAGCAACTTGAGGGTTGCAGGTTCGATTCCCGCTTGTGCCATCCTAGTTACTGCCGTTGTGTCCTTGGGCAAGACACTTTGCCCACCTGCTCCCAGTGCCACCCACACTGGTTTAAATGTAACTTAGATATTGGGTTTCACTATGTAAAGCGCTTTGAGTCACTTGAGAAAAGCGCTATATAAATATAATTCACTTCACTTCACTACCCCGCCTTCCGCCCGATTGTAGCTGAGATAGGCGCCCCCCGCCACCCCGGAAGGGAATAAGCGGTAGAAAATGGATGGATGGATGGATATGTAAAGCGCTTTGAGTCAATAGAGAAAAAGCGCTATATAAATATAATTCACTTCACTTCACATTAGTGTCCCTAAAAATGGACACATTTTTTTCTCTAAATGTGGCCCCCCGAGTCAAAAAGTTTTTGAATTGTTAAAATTCCAGCCTCAAATCTAGTATCATTTTTTTAAAAGCATTTTGTAGCAGTTTTTTTTTCGAGTGAGGACAGATTTGTAGACGCTCACCTGGGAAATGATGACTTTGAAGTGGTTCCTCTTGAGCAGGTGGCTGTGGTTGGCCTCCAGCTTCTTCACCTGCACGGCCTGCTTGTCCAGGCGATCCCGCACCTCCTTCAGGTGGCCGCCCATCTTGCGGGAGCGCTCCAGGAGCTTGCTGACGCAGTTGGAGGTGCCCATGTGCGCCTTGGACAGGCGAGTCACGTCGCCCTGCACGACCCGCACGGCGCCCTCCAGGTCGGCCTGCCGCTGCTCCATGCGCTGCTGGTTGTCCTGCACCGCCTCCATCATGTTGACCAGCTTATCCAGCAGGGCCACGACCGTGATGGCGCTCACCGGGCCGCCAGCGCCGGGGCTGGCGGGGGCGGTGGGGCTGGTGGGGCTTTTGAAGCCCAGTCGGGAGAGAGTGCCGCTCGGGCTGGGCGAGGACGGGGCCGACGGCGTGCTGCTGCCCGGGATGAGGAGCTCCGTGTTCTCGGTGGCCTGCTGCGGGAGTGTGCGTGTGCTGCCCGACACGCTGCCGGCCTCGGCCTGGGATACCTCGGCGTGAGGTGCCTCTCCTTCCATGGCTCACAGGTGCTTTAGTCACACGCACACAAAAAAAAAATCGCTAAATTACGGCGTTACCTAGCTGTCTCTCACAGACGAGTCCCCCGTGGAGTGAAGTTTGGGCGTCGCGCTTCTTTGATTTGACTACCGAGCACCCACGCCCAATTCTCCGTGGACTCTCTCCACGCACACACACACTTAGTCAACTTTCAAAACACCTCCCCCGCAAGCCAAAGGGAGGGGCTTGGTTGCCATGGTAACCTCACAGGCCTTGCCCTGCAGTACTCACACAGGAGAGGCAGGTCTATGTTGTGTTGTCAGGTATGATCCCGGAAGTATTCACAGCTCTTCACTTTTTTCCCCACATTTCCTACTCCAAAATGGAACGAATTAATTTTTGTCCTCAAAATTCTACGGTGAAGTTGGCACATTGTGTAAATCATAAATAAGAACGGAATTGAATGATTTGCGAGTCCTTTTCAACCTATTGCTGCAATTAATCGCCAGCAATCGGCGCACCTGTCACTGATCAGAGGACCTGCCTTCATAAGCCTGCACAACCTGCTATCCAGGGCCGGAACATACCGTATTTCCTTGAATTGCCGCCGGGGTGCTAATTAATTCAAAACCTCTTCTCACTCCTGCGTTTACCAAAGGCATGCGGTAAAGGCAAGCATGCGCTAATTATTTTACAACCTCTTCTCATACCAAAGCCATGCGGTAAATTTAGGCCTGCGCTTATAAATTTGAGTGTGATGTAAGGATTGTGATAGCAAAATTACTTGTACTCGTTTTAATTGATGATGTTCTTTGAACGGGTCGCCAAAAGTTGTTTATTGGGCTCAGGAATGTGACACTTAGCAAGAGATCTATTATCTGATCAAGCTCGGTCTCCTGTGTCTTTGATGTACCATGTGGACTTTAGTTGACCTGGGCATATGTGTCTTCTATTCTTGACCCCCAACAGAGCTAAATTGTTCCCCTTTCCTGAGTGACCCCCCCCCACCCTTCTGGGCAAACGACACCCTCTCCTTATTCACAGGACTTTGGGTATTCATTCCACTGGTGTACTGTATGTAAATGAGCATGGAGGGTGGGACTTCTGAGAATGTATAATTGTCATGGGATATTCTATAGGAGTTAGAACAAGCTGGAACGAACGGATGTGTCGTTCTAGATTGGTCTCGCTTTGCAAAGGTTGTTATTATTTGTTTGTTACTTTAATAAATCATTTTAAAGCTATTTGTCACTAAAAGATCGTCTTTAAGGAATTTCCACGACAAGTTACATCATGAAAAGCACATTTAATAAAAAAAATTTTTTTATACCTTTACTTATAAATGAAGTCCATGCGCAGCTGCTTTTGATCAAAAGCATAGATAACTTCTTTATAGAAGTCTTCTTTATCTTTCTTCAGTTTTAAAAGTCTCTCTGTCTCGATGGAGATCTTTCTTTATTACCTCCTGCTTCGATTGAAAGTCCAGTTTAGAAAACAGTTTTATTTTAGATATGTAATCCTCCATTTTAAAAGTGCAAGTGAGAGGAAAAAAATAAACGGTCGCTGCTCACTCTTGCTGCTTGTTGTCACTTCTTCTGCAGCCGAGTTGTCGCAAGAAGGATCACTAGCGCCCTCTACCAACAGGAGGCGGGAGTCATTTAATGACTCATATTTGACACACGCAGCTACGGTATATTAATAAAACATAGCTGCCTACTGTTCTTTTTAGCATATTAAATAGCTTAGACCTTAAATCCTACTGAATATCTCGTAATCTTCTTCCCTTTATGCGATTTCAAATTATCGAAATCAGCCTCCTCCATTTTGAAAATGATGACAGGGGAGGTGTCACTATGACGTGACGAGTTTGACCCGGCAGGAATTCTAGGCATATGCTAATTATTTGGCGAAACGAGTTTGACCCGGCGGAAATTCTAGACATGCGCTAATAAAAATAATATTTTGCGGAAAGAGTTTGACCCAGCGTTAATCTTGAGCCAGCGGTAATGCTAAACATGCGCTAATTATTTTGCGAAACGAGTTTGACCCGGCAGTAATTCTAGGCAGGTGCGTACTATATACCCGGCGGCAATTCAAGGAAATACAGTAGTCATCTGTTCCTGTCCAGTAAGCGTATATCTAGCCGTATGCACTCTTGCTCTCTTTGTGTGTGCTCCCTCCTCGTGTTGAATTGCCTCGTGTCTCCCTTGTTGTCCTCTCTGCAGCCTGCCTTCGTTCCAGCGTACAAGCTATGTGTCTCGTCTCCCCGCGTTCCTTCTGCTTCCCTGGCTGCCTCTTGGATCTCAACCTCCCGCCTGGACGCGGACCTTTGACGCCTCTCTCCTCCCCTCGACATCACGTCCGCTCACAGACCTCTAGAGCCAGCCTGGCCCCTCTTGGACTTCCACCTCTCGCTCAACACTCCCGGTAGAACTCAGCGGTTAAATTACACACATAGTCGCACACCATACACTCTTGGATTTAGTCACACTCCATTCTCTTGTTTATTAATATTATATATATATAGTGTGTGTATATATATAAATAAATAGAGTTTATACTACGTCCCTCCTGTTTATGCCGTCTCCTCCTCCTGCACACATAACACCTATATTCAATTGAATAGACTGCAAAGACAAGATACTTAACTTTTGAAACTGGAAAACTTTGTTATTTTTTGTAACTATTAGCTCATTAGGAAATTGATGCCTGCAACATGATTTAACGAAGCTGGCACAAGTGGCAAAAAAGACTGATAACGTTGAGGAATGCTCATCAAACACTTATTTGGAACATCCCACATTGTTTAAAGCAAATAATATATTATATATAGACAAGCCAGGCCGACCACGAGTACTTTGCATTAAACAATATTATATTGTTTAATGCAAAGTACTCATGATCGGCCTGGCTTGTCTAAATAAAGTATGCCAAATACATGTAATGGCAGTGCAGCAACAACAAGGGACAGGAAGACAAAGGACCTGGCTCTTACCTGACCTCTGGTTAATATTCACACCCGTTAAACCAAGAATGTGTTACCTTTTGCCATTCTCTCTCTGCCGGTTACAAACGTGTGTTTGTGACATAATAAAATGACAATAAAATGATGGTGCAAATCAGCAACATGATTGTTTTCCTCGTGCAGACGTCTGCTGTGTTCTGCTGCCTCTGCGTTTTCTGTTCACGTTCAAAAGTGTACGTCCTGTGCACCCCTTTCCGCCCTCAACTTGTTTCAGAGCTGTGTGTCACGGGGCACTCTGACATGGAAATGTGGAAATCCCTGTCTCAACAATGAGCTCATCTGTGCCCCGTCAGGGTGTCCTGGCCCTTTTGTCACCGTCGGTGCAAATGTTTAATCCAGCTACTTTTTCCAATAACACCATTTTAGTGCACAAGCACATGATATCACAACACAAACGTCATGTATCGGTATGTGTTGTTTGGACAACAGATGTTTGCTGTGACATATTATATTATACATTATATACACACCTATATATACATACATACATACATACATATATATATATATATATATATATATATGTATATATATATATGTAAATGTTTATAAACACCTATATATATATACACACCTATATATACATATATATTTATATATATATGACACCTATGTATACATATAAACATACATATATATATATATGTATATATATATATGTAGGTGTGGGAAAAATTACAAGACTACTTTGTCTCTACAGAACTGTTTCATGAGGGGTTCCCTGAATCATCAGGAGATTTTAAAAAAATCTCCTAAGGTATAAATATATATATATATATATATATATATATATATATATATATATATATATATATGTATATATATATTTATGGGGCAGGACACTCCTTACTCCCGGTGCCGCTCACACCGGTGAATGAATGATGAGTGAATGATAGGTGGTGGTCGGAGGGGCCGTAGGCGCAAATTGGCAGCCTCGCTTCTGTCAGTCTACCCCAGGGCAGCTGTGGCTACAAATGTTGCTTACCACCACCAGGTGTGAATGAATGATGGGTTCCCACTTCTCTGTGAGCGCTTTGAGTATCTATTAATAGAAAATTTGCTGTTATTGTTGAGCTTTTTTTGTCGTCTTTCTGTTTTATTCTAACAATTAACCAACTGTTTTAATTTCTAGGAGCTTTATTACAACATCAGTTACCAAGAATAATGCAACAGGAAAAATATCTCACACTTTTACCTTTCCTGCACAGCATGCAAGGACAGCAAGCTCGATATATTTATTATTTTCCCAAACGGCTGTATAGGACAGGTAAAAAAAATTAATAAACTTGGTCCATCAGTTTGTAGTTATTTTGTAACGGCGCCTGTCTCAGATTTTTCCCCGGCAAATTCTACTTGAGGTCGCTCTTTGCATGACCATCTGAGCTGTCAGGTGGACAAACCCAAACACCCTGGTTTCAAACACATGCCAGTGTGACCTCTTCTAGTGTGCTTTTGAACTTTGCCTTTTCACACGTTCACCCCAGAATCGGAGTGACGGATGATGCTCCCATCCTGTCATTCTCCCCACTCGCCCCGTCTTTCCTTTTGTCCATCCCTCCATTTCCTCCATGTTCTTCCTCTCCCCGGTGGTAGTATCGTGTTCATTTCAAGCAACAATTAAATGTTTCCAATATTCTCACTGCTTCTCTGGGAATGTTGTCTTTCATTTTGCTCAGTGCACGGTTCAAAGATTGGAATGGCTCTCTAAGTGTGACAGGGTTATTCTTAAATGCACAGATTACATGCAAAAAAAGAATCTAATGACAAATATGTCATGACCTTTTGCAGCAGGCCATGTCTTGTTTGGGTTGTGTTATTGTGGAGGTTGCCCTCCAGTGGGTTCTTCAGGGAGTCCAGTTTAGATTTACAACAAAGTTTAATTTTTTCCAAATATAGTCTTTTTGTGGCTTTTCAGCAATTGTCTTTGTCTCTTGTTCTCGCTCGGACTCTCCTTCAGCTCCAACTCACACTCCAACACCTCTCTCCTCACGGCTGCTGCCTTTTAACAGAGCGAAAGGGGATTAGATAACCAGGCCCAGGTGGGCCATCTACGCACCTGTCGCTGATTTCAAAGCCGGTCCTGGCACACACCCCGCTTCGCTGCAGGCCCACAGGCCACCCCCCCGCTCCCCCACTCCACAGTTATAGTTCTACTGTTTTTCCATTGTCAGCGCTCCTTTTCCTCCATGAGTTGCTAGGAGCACTGATTGTGCACACGTGTCTCTGTTTGGTGATTGGAACACGCATTTGGGACTAGTCCCACTTTACGCTTTTAAATTCCAGTCTCGCCGTCCGGTTGGTGCAGGACCATTCCTTGCTGGATGCAAACTGCTTGCTATATCCTTCATGTTGCTCAATAGACATTTTTATTGTGTTGCATTACTAACGAGCATCCCGTGCACTTCCCTACAGTACGAGTCCAGTGTGTTTTTCCTCATTTAAGGATCTAACCTGCAGGCTGTCTTCTGCCTGCACGTATTGGGATCACCAAAACCACCGACATGCCAAAACATGACAAAATAGAGGCTTCACCGCCACATTTCCTTCAAAGCTTATTACCCGTGGGTGGGTCGTTCCATCCATATATCAATCGTATCAATTTTTCACCAAATAATCAGTTTGACCATAACAACTTTATTATTTATGTATATTTATATATACAAGGAGAGTTTGACTAATATACTTGCTGGCAAATTTCACTTAAAAATAAACCCTGACTGTACTTTAGATCAATTTAAATATGAAATAAATAATTAAATACATTTAAAACTTAATACATTAAATTAGATAAAATTACATATAAAATTATGTTTATTGGAATGTTTTCTTAAAGTTAATTTAAATTATGCAAGCGAGTTGTAACCTTTGATTATTCATGATTAATCTAAATTCAAAAGTGTGATTAGTCTGATTTTTATAAAATGGACTGCACTGGTATTTTTATTTTTATTTTATTGCGTTGTTCATAACAGTCCATTGTTGACATTATTGCATTAAGATATTTATCACACATTTAGGGAATATGTTTTTGGACAGGGCTTTAAGAGCAAAATGGCGAATAATTCGAATAAGAAACAATTGTAATTCTTGCTTATGTTTATTTGTTATGCACTATTGACTTAATTTTGACAAAAAAATTGTATGGATGATAATTAATTTATCACCTCCAAATCCGAGTCCATGGTTCTCTCCCGGAAAAGGGTGGAGTGCCATCTCCGGGTTGGGGAGGAGACCTTGCCCCAAGTGGAGGAGTTCAAGTACCTAGGAGTCTTGTTCACGAGTGGGGGAAGAGTGGATCGTGAGATTGACAGGCGGATCGGTGCGGCGTCTTCAGTAATGCGGACGTTGTACCGATCCATTGTGGTGAAGAAAGAGCTGAGCCGGAAGGCAAAGCTCTCAATTTACCGGTCGATCTACGTTCCCATCCTCACCTATGGTCATGAGCTTTGGGTCATAACCGAAAGGATAAGATCACGGGTACAAGCGGCCGAAATGAGTTTCCTCCGCCGTGTGGCGGGGCTCTCCCTTAGAGATAGGGTGAGAATCTCTGTCATCCAGGAGGAACTCCAAGTAAAGCCGCTGCTCCTCCACATCGAGAGGAGCCAGATGAGGTGGTTCGGGCATCTGGTCAGGATGCCACCCGAACGCCTCCCTAGGGAGGTGTTTAGGGCACGTCCAACCGGTAGGAGGCCACGGGGAAGACCCAGGACACGTTGGGAAGACTATGTCTCCCGGCTGGCCTGGGAACGCCTCGGGATCCCCCGGGAAGAGCTAGACGAAGTGGCTGGGGAGAGGGAAGTCTGGGCTTCCCTGCTTAGGCTGCTTCCCCCGCGACCCAACCTCGGATAAGGGGAAGAAAATGGATGGATGGATGGATACTTAATTTATTGGCATTGCTTTTTAAAAAATACTACAAGAATAAATGTGTAATAAAAGGAAATAATTGTAGGATTTTGTTGATATCGGCTAATTACATTGTTGTATTTATGAAATGTCACATATTTCTCAAATCAGCTTGTTTTGTTCTGTGTTCATAACATAATCAAGATCAACAATCAAAGGATAATCTCAAAATCATTCAATGATGTGGAAAAATCTCAAACAAAAAGTATCGATGTCTAAAATACAAGCGCCGTCTTTACTCGGTATCGGACTTCTAACTACTACTAATATCTCTGAGAGCATGTTGTATCATACAATAATGGCAGTGTGCGCCCTCTAGAGGCAAAAATACGACAGTGCAAGGCCTATTGTGTCTGCCATGACTGAGATTATGAGTTAGATTTTTGAAATCATGGCCAAATAATAAGACCAAAAGTATTTGTGTAGAAAAGTTTTAATCATCAAACCAATAGTTGTGAATAGTTGTATTATTGAAACAAACACATACTGTCTTAAATTATTTAACATGTAAATGATGTTCTATTTGTAGCAAAAGGAAGGATAACGGCTTTGACATCAAATTACTAGAGATGTCCGATAATATCGGCGGATAAATGCTTTAAAATGTAATATCAGAAATTATCCGTATCGGTTTCAAAAAGTAAAATTCATGACTTTTTAAAACGTCGCTGGTACACGGACGTAGGGAGAAGAACAGAGCGCCAATAAACCTTAAAGGCACTGCCTTTGCGTGCCGGCCCAATCGCATAATACCCACGGCTTTTCACACACACACAAGAGAATGCAAGGCATACTTGGTCAACAGCCATACAGGTCACACTGAGGGTGGCCATTTGAGATGTGGGGATAGGCTATTATATCATCCGCAGCCGCATCAACAAAGTCGTCATCCGCCCACCGTCCACCCGAACCAACATTTTATCAGGACCGTATCCGCCCGCCAACCGCCCGCTGAAATACATCAGAGATCGGCCGCTTTTGTTACTCACAGAACTATTTGAATCTGTTTCATAGAGTAATGAAGACAATTGGAGCCGCTATTGTTCTCGCGACTATCCAATAGCGTTCATCCTGATGACAAGAATATGGGCGTGCTGTGAAGCTATTGCCTTAGACACCTTCAACAAAATGTACGAACCGTTTGTTTGTCCGGCAACATGTTGTGTGCAGCTTCCGCAATCACACGTACACGATTGAAAGGCATACTGGGTGATACAGAGTACACTGATGGTTGTGATATAAACAACTTTAACACTTACTAATATGCGCCACGCTGTGAAGCCACACAATACAAGATTGACAAACACAGTGGGGGGCCGAGGGTGGAGCTTGCTCTCTTGGTTGCTTTGTTGGGTCTGCTCCTGTCTCTGGCCATGCTCCCCCCAGCCCAGCAGACAATGGCGTGGAACACCGCAGAGGCCGCCACAGTGTATATGTTTTTTTTTGTAACTATGTAGAAATGGCTAGTTGCTTCAGCTATGCTCTTTTAATGTCTTCAGTGTCCTTTGTATTATTTGATGTGTCCCTCTTACCTGCTCAGTGGCCTAGTGGTTAGAGTGTCCACCTTGAGATTGGTAGGCTGTGAGTTCAAACCTTGGCCAAGTCATACCAAAGACTATAAAAATGGGACCCATTTACTCCCTGCTTGGCACTCAGCATCAACGGTTGGAATTGGGGGTTAAATCACCAATGCAAAATGCAGAGGACATCACCACACCTAGTGTGTGTGTGACAATCATTGGTACTTTAACTTTAACTTACACACATGCTTATGTGTGCTATGGATAATATTTTTTTCCCTTGGCTTCAGTCTGGACCCTCTATCCAGGGGCCCAGGCTTAGACTTAATATTCCCCCCAACCCCCCAGCGTTTACCTGTTTCTCACCTTTTTTGTAAGGTTGGCAGACCCGTCAGAGATCCTGTTCTGTCTCCCTGTAATGTTTGTCCGATCTTGAATGGGACTGTGCTGAAAATCTTAATTTCCCCTCGGGGATTAATAAAGTATTTCTGATTCTGATTTCGGGCTTCACGGTGGCAGAGGGGTTAGTGCGTCTGCCTCACAATACGAAGGTCCTGCAGTCCTGGGTTCAAATCCAGGCTCGGGATCTTTCTGTGTGGAGTTTGCATGTTCTCCCCGTGAATGCGTGGGTTCCCTCCGGGTACTCCGGCTTCCTCCCACTTCCAAAGACATGCACCTGGGGATAGGTTGATTGGCAACACTAAATTGGCCCTAGTGTGTGAATGTGATTGTGAATGTTGTCTGTCTATCTGTGTTGGCCCTGCGATGAGGTGGCGACTTGTCCAGGGTGTACCCCGCCTTCTGCCCGATTGTAGCTGAGATAGGCGCCAGCGACCCCCCGTGACCCCGAAAAGGAATAAGCGGTAGAAAATGGATGGATGATTCTGATTTCCTGATTCTGATTCTGATCCCACTGCTGAAATTTCTTTTTTTTTATAGCGACTCTCGAGGGGTTAAAAAACCCTGATTTAGACAAGATGTCAATGATTTAGTCACTTTACACTATCCATCCATCCATCCATTTCCTACAGCTTGTCCCTTTTGGGGTCGCATTGGGTGCTGGAGCCTATCTCAGCTGCGTTCGGGCGGAAGGCGGGCAACACCCAGGACAAGTCGCCACCTCATCGCAGAATGATATATATATATATATCATCCCAAATAACTAAAGTATCAAATGTATCGATATTTTGATTTCGGAAGTGATTTTAAAGCATAAGATCTCGTATCGTCGGTATTGATATTTCAGTATCAATCTGCAGATCACTAAAACAGCAACCTTTCACTTTAAATGTGTGTGTTGAATCTTATCAGTCTCAAAGCAAACTGAGCACTTTCCAAGCAAGAATGTTGTTTGTATTTGCTCCTTTGTGAGTGTGCTGTATGTTTTCAAGTGCCAAGCGCCATCAATTTTCCCCCGAAAGGGACAATCTTTTTGTTGATTGTAAAATCAATATGTGGCTACTCGTAGCCAATTGTTCCTGACGAAAAGCCATGTCCTTTACGGCGTACATGCTCGGTTTAGCTGCTATTTCCCTGACAGTGATAAAGGATGTTTAATATGTTGTGCTCTTCATTGTTTACATTTCTGCTCCACAGAAAACACTACTGCCTGTCCCGGCTTGCTGTGCAAAAATGTCAGTATCTTGATGAAGCGTTTTTAAGATAAGCGTAAGATTCCATCGCTTGTTTTGTTGGGAGTATTGGCTGTGATCCACATTCGAGATTCTCAATGTTTATAAATCAGGTCTATTCAACTGGCGGCCAAAGTTTTTTATTTGGCTCGCCGAACGCCGCCCAAATAGGCTTGATGAAGCCATTAAAGGCCTACTGAAATGAGATGTTCTTATTTAAACGGGGATAGCAGGTCCATTCTATGTGTCATACTTGATCATTTCGCGATATTGCCATATATTTGCTGAAAGGATTTAGAACATCGACGATAAAGTTTGCAACTTTTGGTCGCTGATAGAAAAGCCTTGCCTGTACCGGAAGTTGTAGACGATGACGTCACCCGTCCTCACATGGTTTTTGATGGGGGCCTACAACAAAAAGAGCTATTTGGACCGAGAAAACAACAATTTCCTCATTAATTTGAGCGAGGATGAAAGATTCGTGTTTGTGGATATTGAAAGCGATGGACCATAAATAAAAAAAATAAATAAAAAAATTAAAAAAAAAGGCGATTGCATTGGGACAGATTCGGATGTTTTTAGACACATTTACTAGGATAATTCTGGGAAATCCCTTATATTTCTATTGTGTTGATAGTGTTTTAGTGAGTTTAATATTACCTGATAGTCGGAGGGGTCTGTCCACGGGTGTCTTGAGGCCAGTGTCTGAGAGAAGACGACGGCAGCTGTATGGACGGCACAAGCTCAGCTGATCTCCGGAAAGTGGCGACTTTTTACCACAATTTTCTCACCGAAAACTGCTGGTTGACATTTGGTCGGGATCCATGTTCGCTTGATCCATAGGAAATCTTCACCTCCGGGAATTTTAAACAAGGAATCACCGTGTGTTTGTGTGGTTAAAGGCTAAAGCTTCCCAATTCCATCTTTCTACTTTGACTTCTCCATTATTAATTGAACACATTTGCAAAAGATTCAGCAACACAGATGTCCTAAATACTATGTAATTATGCGATTAAAGCAGACAACTTTTAGCTGTGTGTGTGCGCAGCGCTAATATTTCCTTAGTCCGTGACGTCACGCGTACACGTCATCATTCCGCGACATTTTCAACAAGAAACTCCCGGGAAATTTAAAATTGCAATTTACTAAACTAAAAAAGGCCGTATTGGCATGTGTTGCAATGTTAATATTTCATCATTGATATATAAACTATCAGACTGCGTGGTCGCTAGTAGTGGGTTTCAGTAGGCCTTTAAAACTAGGGTTGATCATGTATGCAGTACTGCCGTCACCCCGCAGGGGGCAACAGCGAGGCACATGTGTCACAGTCAACCAGCAGTAGGGTGAGTAGAAGAAGACTACTCAGTCAACCCTGAAAAAAATCTCCAAATAAATTGCAAAAATCGGATTTTTAACAACGACCGGAAAACAAAATATCAATCAATCAATCAATCAATCAATCAATCAATCAATCAATCAATCAATCAATCAATCAATCAATCAAAGTTTACTTTTATAGCCCTAAATCACAAGTGTCTCAAAAGGCTGCACAAGCCACAATGACATCCTCGGCTCAGATCCTTGTGTTAAGACTGATGAAAAAACTCAACTCAATGGGAAGAAAATGATAAATCTTAGATGACCGGTGCAATGGATGTCTAGTGGATCGAGCATAATAGTGTGAGAGTCCAGTCTATTGAAGATCTAACATAATAGTGTGAGTCCAGTCCATAGTGGATCTAACATAATAGTGTGAGTCCAGTCCGTAGTGGATCTAACATAATAGTGTGAGAGTTCAGTCCATAGTGGATCTAACATAATAGTGTGAGAGTCCAGTCCATAGTGAATCTAGCACAATATTGTGAGAGTCCAGTCCATAGTGGATCTAGCACAATATTGTGAGAGTCCAGTCCATAGTGGATCTAGAACAATATTGTGAGAGTCCAGTCCATAGTGGATCTAGCACAATATTGTGAGAGTCCAGTCCATAGTGGATCTATTGTAATAGTGTGAGAGTCCAGTCCATAGTGGATCTAATCTAGCGAGGGCAATGAGGTCGTTTATGCTGAGTGTGTTGGATTCTTTTTTTCAAGGACCGTTTTAAACATGTAAAAGTTGTTGTGCATCGATGACAAACATATCCTAAATACCGTATGTCCTTGAATTACCGCAGGGTAAATAGTATGCGCCTGCCTTGAAATACTGCCGGGTCAAACTCGTTTCCCAAAATAATTTGCGCATGATTAATATTACCGCCTGGTCAAACTCGTGACATCACTTTCAAAATGGAGGAGGCTGATTTCAATACCGGTAATTTGAAATCGCATAAAGAGAATAAGATTAAGAGCTATTCAGTAAGAATTAAGGTCCAAGCTTACATCACACTCAAATTTTTACTGCATACCTTTGGTAAGTGCCGGAGTGTGAAGAGGTTTCAAAATAATCGGCGCATGCTTACTTTTACTGCATGCCTTTGGTAAGCGCCGGAGTGAGAAGAGGTTTAAAAATAATTGGCGCATGCTTACTTTTACCGCATGCCTTTGGCAAGCGCAGGAGTGAGAAGAGTTTTTAAATTAATCAGCAATTCAAGGAAATACGGTATTTGCAATATGTTAAATAACCCTGGTAAAATGTGTCAACAGAAAAAAAAATTGTATAATTATTTTTCAAGTATTTGTATTAACTTTTCAGCTTTACTATTATTTATAGGTGCTTTGTTATTTGAATTACACTGAAAGGCAATTATGTTTTTAAATCTTCATGTTAAGTAAGCCGTTTTTTAAAATTGTATTATTATTCACAAAACAAATCGTTGTCATCTGACACATTCTGTTGAGAAGGTAAAAAAAAAAAAAAGAAACTCATTAAAGCAAAATATTCACAGTAAGACAACACTACCATCTTGTGGAAGTTTGCAGTTACTGCCCAAAGTTGGTCTAAGACTGTCCCCACTGTGCACAAGGACCTGAGACTCTACACCAGGCCTGGGTAATTATTTTGACTCTGGGGCCAAATTTAGAGAATAAAATGTGTCTGAGGGCCGGTAAATATCTCTCTCTCTCTTTCTCTCTTCCTTCCCACCCAGGTGGGGTCTTATCTGTGTCATCCTCAAGTTCGGGTCCTCTACCAGAGGCCTGGGAGTTTGAGGATCCTGCGCAGTATCTTGGCTGTTCCTAGGATTAATAATAATAATAATAATAATAACTTGGATTTATATCGTGCCTTTCTAAACACTCAAAGCGCTCACAGAGAAGTCGGACTCAACATTCATTCACACCTGGTGGTGGTAAGCTACATCAGTAGTCACAGCTGCCCTGGGGTAGACTGACTTGCGCTCTTCTGGATTGGGGCTTCAGATGTTGTTCCTGGGATCTGTTGTAGCCACTCTCCCAGTTTGGGGGTTACTGCTCCGAGCGCCCCCACTACCACGGGGACCACGCTAGCCTTGACATTCCACATCCGTTCCAGCTGCTCATTCAACCCTTGGTACTTCGGAAGTTATATATATATATATATATATATATATATATATATATATATATATATATATATATATATATATATATATATACACACACACACACACACACACACACACAATGGTTGTTTTATTTTTTTTGTCCATGGTCTCTGCTTATGGTATGTTTGTAATGGGTAATGTCTCGTGATTTTGGTATCATGACCTGTTGAATGTTTACTGTATTAACCTACCTGAGGACAACGGATACAAATAAGCTACTGTGCAAACTCCCGCACATTTACATCTCTGAGATCCAAACTGTAGCTGCCATTATGACGTGCAATGATGTTTTTTCAAATTACCGTAAGTCTGGAACTACACAAAATATTTCAATCGTCGGAATCTGCGCTTTTGCATAATATACTAGTTACTATGCTAATTTAAACAGTTATTATGGTAATCTACGTCACAGCAGCTCAGATGAGGCACCAAGCAGTGTGGGCGGGGAGCGTTTCCACAGAGTGTTTCCAGAGCGGCCAGCTGGAAATGCAGGTGTCAGGGACAGACGCGGAAGGAGATTTTTACAAGAAATTTCTAAAGCTTAGTGATATATCATATTGTAGGTGTTTTTTTTTTTACCCTTTGCGTTCATATTTCGTTGTGTTTGTTGCAGTTTTGTTGCGTTACGCTTGATTGTATAATGTCGATCAAGCGGGTGTGTGACGTTCATATGTTTTCAATATAATTGTCACAATGTATTTTAAAAAGTTATGTGAACTAGAAATTTATGTTTGTTTGGTTAAATGTTGTATTTAGAAGGTATGTATGTTTATCTATTTACAAAAAAGTGCATGTGTGTAAGTACATATTTTTGTATTATTTGTTAAAGGGCAACTTAAATGTAAATGCTGAATGACTATATTTGTTTTTGTATTACAAAATTATTATAAAAGGTAACTTAATTGAATGTAAAAATGTTAATGTTGGGCATATAAGCTTTTTTGCTTCTGCCTGTTTCAGTCATGTTATTCATTTTTGAATCGTGATCCATGTTTGAATATGTTTTTGTTAGACTAAAAATAAACTGAACTGAACTGATATTCAGTGTTTTATCGTTTATAGTCAACATTTATTTTCATGTACATTCTGTAAAAAAATGCTAAATTCCATTCTGTTTTTAAGGTGGTCTGTCATAACGTATTTAGCATTCAATTCAATCAGACATTATTCTGAGGTTTTGTATTAGTGTTTCTAAAAATAGATATACCGGCCCTCAGACACATTTTTTTTCTTTAAATCTGGCCGCCCAGAGTCAAAATAATTGCTCAGGCCTGACCTAAGGTGTAGCTTTGTCTCCCTCTCCTGGTCAAATTTAGCGCTGCATGTATTAAATGAGGTTTGCGCTGTAATAATAACTAACAATAATAATTAAATAAACAAATAATAATCAATAACGACACAATCCATCCATCCATCCATTTTCTATTGCTTGTCCCTTTTGGGGTCGCTGGGGCCTAACTCAGCTGCATTCGGGCGGTAGGCGGGGTACACACTGGACAAGTCGCCACCTCATCGCAGAACAACACAATCATGAATACAAAAGACATCACCACGTCAGCAGTTTGAAAACCAAACAAACTTAATATCTTTATGCACAATATCTACTTACATAGTTGTTATATCTCTGCACAGGAATTGTTCGTAGTTTACTCAACTTCTTGTAGCATACACATACGACTTGGTACGCTCTTCTTCTAATGCCAAGTGACGTAGACAAGAGCCAACCTAACAACGAGTGCGCCCTCTAGTGGCTTATCTCTTATAAGTGTAATTATCTGTCAAAGGAAGAAAACATAAATGTATACAAACATACTGTAAGTCGGTTATTAAAAGATTATCTACGACACCACAAAAGATTTGATCAAGTTTCGCGATGAAGCTTACACATGCGGATTCCTACCTTTGTTCGACTAGTTGCTAGTCTGGATCAATGTGTCCGTCGCTTAAAAGGGTCGACACCAAACAATGACTCGAGTACTTTGCTCGGGGTAGAACATTCATACTTTGTTGTCAAGCCGTAGTGAAAAGTCAGATTTTTGTACTTTATTTAGTTTTTCCAGGGTTGAATGAGGAGTCTTCTTCTACTCACCCCACAGCTGCTTGACTGTGACACATATGCCTCACTGTTGCCCCCTTGCGGGGTGGCAGGAGTACTGCATGAATGATCAACCCGAGTTTTAATGGTTTCTTCAACCCCATTTGGGCGATGTTCGGCGGGCGAATGAAAAGTTGAACAGGCCTGCCTGTCACGCTAGGAATATCAACGACCGAAATGAGGCCACAAACAAAATCTTATTGAGAGGCCACAACAAGCCTAGCCTGGGTGTATTTATATAGTCAGATGCTTCGGTACGGAACTTTAGGTTTGAAACATGATTATAGAGTAAGAACTTATTGCAGGCCTATCAAACTGGGTCAAATCCGGCTCAGGAATGACAACATACCGGCCTTTGAGTTCAGTTCAGAACTCTGGAAACAAACATTTTTGCAGCACATTCCTAAAACACTACAGTACTGTATTTTCTGGACCGTAGGGTGCACCGGAGTATAAGGCGCACTGCCGAAGAGCGGGTCTATTTTCTTACAAAAGGCGCACTCTTTTTTGTTTGTTTTGAAATCTGCCATGTTTAATAAAAATCGACAAACAGCCATAATTTTATTTTTTGATTTGCGTTTCAGAATTGGACATAGAATGAACGGTAGGTACACGGACCATAATGGTAACATCTTTGTTCAGCAAAAGTCCCTTTGTGGTTTTAAAAAAGTCTCCTTAAATAGTTGTCCAACTTTTCTTTCAGAAATGAAAATAGAAAAAATATTACCCTATCTCTAAGGGAGCCCGCCACCCGGCGGAGGAAACTAATTTTGGCTGCTTTTAGCCGTGATCTTATCCTTTCGGTCATACCCCAAAGCTCATGACCTTAGGTGAGGATGAGAACGTAGATCGACTTGTAAATTGAGAGCTTTGCCTTCTGGCTCAGCTCCTTCTTCACCACAACGGCTCAATACAGCGCCCGCATTACTGAAGATGCCGCACCTGAGCCCCTGTCTGATTGTGGCGGTCCGTCCCTGTATGATCAGTGTCAGAGCTTGGTCCGCATTGCCGGCAGTGAGTCGGACCCGTTTCCAGTGAGGGTTGGACTCCGCCAAGGCTGCCCTTTGTCACCGATTCTGTTCATAACTTTTATGGACAGAATTTCTAGGCGCAGTCAAGGCGTAGAGGGGATCCGGTTTGGTGGCTGCAGGATTAGGTCTCTGCTTTTTGCAAATTATGTGGTCCTGATGGCTTGATCTGGCCAGGATCTTCAGCTCTCACTGGCCAGATCTCACGATCCAAGGTACTTGAACTCCTCCACTTGGGCCAAGATCTCCTCCCCAACCCAGAGATGGCACTCCACCCTTTTCCGGGCGAGAACCATTGACTCGGACTTGGAGACGCTGCTTCCCATCCCAGTCGCTTCACACTCGGCTGCGAACCGATCCAGTGAGAGCTGAAGATCCTGGCCAGATCAAGCCATCAGGACCACATCATCAGCAAAAAGCAGAGACCTAATCCTGCGGATCCCCTCTACGCCTTGACTGCGCCTAGAAATTCTGTCCATAAAAGTTATGAACAGAATCGGTGACAAAGGGCAGCCTTGGCGGAGTCCAACCCTCACTGGAAACGGGTCCGACTCACTGCCGGCAATGCGGACCAAGCTCTGACACTGATCATACAGGGACGGACCGCCACAATCAGACAGTCCGATACCCCATACTCTCTGAGCATTCCCCACAGGATTTCCCGGGGGGCACGGTCGAATGCTTTCCCCAAGTCCATAAAGCGACTGGTTGGGCAAACTCCCATGCAAGCTCAAGGACCCTGCCGAGAGTATAGAGCTGGTCCACAGTTCCACGACCGGGCCTCAATAATAATGTATCGGAATTTTTCCATTCTATTGTCTAATGTCTGAAGGATAGGACATTTACTATGATAGTTTATCTTTCTCTCCCAAAAACAAGAGGCGCCCCTCTGCCTCCAGGGTGTGGTGAAGTCCTTCTTATCTTACCAGTTTCTGCACACGGCAATAACACAATGAAGAAGGACAATGGACCCACAGTGTTACATTTCGTGATATAAATTATTTATTTACATTTACAGAAAAATGACCCCATCAAGACAACGTAGTAATAACTAAATGGAAATCGAACCCAAGATACAGTAGCTGAAGTCTTTGTCACAACCAAAGGGAGAGCTCCGTCGTGGCATTGTGTCCTCGGTCAAAGGTCTCCTATAACACAAGGTGCAAGGCAACACGTGTAACCCGGGTCCCCCCCCCTCTGAGCCTCCCCACGCCACAGCACCCCCATGAGAAAAAACCCCGAAAAAGCCTAACTCAAAGTTCCTTACCCTGCTTTTGCGCTACCCCAGTTCGCTTTGCCCCTGATCTACAAATGACAGACACCAGCTAACTCGCATCTACCAAAACTCACACATCTAGTACACGCTCACACATACAAACCCACATTCAGTATTCTCCACACCCCAAGTTCTTATGGTGGTGTCCGGGGAGGGGGTTGAACAAACCCCCCAAAAAAACCTTAAGGACGCTAGTGACAAGGTTTAAAGTGACGCCGCCAACAGTCGCCCGATGACAACGTTCCCATGTGCGAGTCTCACTGGTGTGCCAACTCCGTTTTTGCCCCCCCCCCCCGTGTCTCCCGTCCTCCACGGGCGTTCGTGGAAGTTCCTACTGGCAGAGAAGGCAAGGGGAAGCGGATCCTACATTTCTTGGGTTGCTCTACAAAAGGTGGGGGGTGGGTGGGGGGAATGGGGGGGAACATGAAACGAGACTGCCTTCCGTCAAGTGGAAAGGTCGATTCTGTCCGATGTGTCCGGGGCTCAGATAAGTCGAGTTGAGGCGCGCATGGTGTTTTCTGAACTGAAGTGGACATTGTTTTGCTTCTGTCGGTTGATCCGGTTGGTCCGCGGGCATTTTCTGCGTGGGAGATACAAGGGGGAAGAACGTTACGCACGAAGGTGGCTACCAATAAAAGTGTAATCTCGTGAAAGAATGAACATGCTTGAATATACTCTTCTGACACCACCAGATGGCAGTATATGTGTCCACATAAGTGGCCATAAGACCCCAATTCAGTAATGTACACAATTTTGGAAATAAGAGCTAAAAGGGGCTGTCCACGCATGTGGCCACTAAGGCCTTCAGATAAACAAGTTGAAAAACGTATTCGGGTGTTACCATTTAGTGGTCAATTGTACGGAATATGTACTGTACTGTGCAATCTACTAATAAAAGTTTCAATCAATCAATCAATCAATGTGACATCAGGAGCTTTATGTAAAGCAATTGCATGAATATAAAAACTAGAGACCCCGACTTAACCTCTTAAGGCCCAAGCTGTTTGTTTACATGCTTTTTTTAAATTTCTCTTTGCTATTTGGGTTTATTGGACCCTAACTAGAAGAAAAACTAAAAATTAACCTTTTTTATGATGTACTTAGTCCATAAGTACACAAACGTGTACTTCATGCAAATTTTTATTTTTTACACTCTTTTTTCCCCAAAAATTCCATTGTATTTTATACTCTTCTGACACCACCAGATGGCAGTATAAGTGTCCACATAAGTGGCCATAAGACCCCAATTCAGTAGTGTACACAATTTTGGAAATAAGCGCTAAAAGGTGTTGTCCACGCATGTGACCACTATGGCCTTTACATAAACAAGTTGAAAAACGTGTTCGGGTGTTACCATTTAGTGGTCAATTGTACGGAATATGTACTGTACTGTGCAATCTACTAATAAAAGTTTCAATCAATCAATCAATTAATGTGACATCAGGAGCTTTATGTAAAGCAATTGCGTGAATATAAAAAATAGAGACCCCGACTTAACCTCTTAAGGCCCAAGCTGTTTGTTTACATGCTTTTTTTAAATTTCTCTTTGCTATTTGGGTTTATTGGACCCTAACTAGAAGAAAAACTAAAAATCATCTTTTTGTATGATGTACTTAGTCCATAAGTACACAAACGTGTACTTCATGCAAATTTTTATTTTTTACACTTTTTTCCCCAAAAAATTCCATTGTATTTTATACTCTTCTGACACCACCAGATGGCAGTATAAGTGTCCACATAAGTGGCCATAAGACCCCAATTCAGTAGTGTACACAATTTTGGAAATAAGCGCTAAAAGGTGTTGTCCACGCATGTGGCCACTATGGCCTTTACATAAACAAGTTGAAAAACTTGTTCGGGTTTTACCATTAAATGGTCAATTGTACAGAATATGTACTGTACTGTGCAATCTACTAATACAATTATCAATCAATCAATCAATCAATCAATCAATCAATAAATCAATCAATCAATCAATCAATGTGACATCAGGAGCTTTATGCAAAGCAACTGCATGAATATAAAAAATAGAGACCCCGACTTAACCACTTAAGGCCCAAGCTGTTTGTTTACATGCTTTTTTTTTATATTTCTCTTTGCTATTTGGGTTTATTGGACCCTAATTAGAAGAAAAACTAAAAATAATCTTATTATATGATGTTCTTAGTCCATAAGTACACAAACGTGTACTTCATCTGTAGTGACATGCTAATTTTTATTTTTTACACTTTTCCCCCCAAAAAATTCCATTGTATTTTATACTCTTCTGACACCACCAGGTAGTATAAGTGTCCACATAAGTGGCCATAAGCGCTAAAAGGTGTTGTCCACGCATGTGGCCACTATGGCCTTTACATAAACAAGTTGAAAAACTTGTTCGGGTGTTACCAATTGTACGGAATATGTACTGTGCTGTGCAATCTACTAATAAAAGTTTCAATCAATCAATCAATGTGACATCAGGAGCTTTATGCAAAGCAATTGGATGAATAAAAAAAAATGAGAGAATTGATGAATAAGAGCTACTCAAAAGTACGACTTAAGTCTTGTGAAGAAGATTTTTGATAATGCATAAAAATAGAATTTTTAATAACTTGGGAACTTGAAAAATATTCTATTTTGTGCCTTAAAACAAAGTCACTAGGCAACAGGGGACTTTCATTACAATCTCGCCCTATTCGCAGTGTGATATTTTCTGCCTTTAATGCTTTATTTACTTAACCCGGTCTCCTGCTCCTATAAGACTGCTGCCTCCTTTGTCGCGCATCCTGAACCCTTTAAAAGGCTTTTCATTAAAATGTCATAAATTGCTTGGTTCAGCGTAAGGTCAGGCCACCAGTGGGCTTGAGGGCCGACTGTTTGAGGACATACATTGATGTGCACCTGTGTTTTCATGCGAGTATACACAGAGAAAAAAAAAAATAAAAAAATGACACAGGCAAGGTGACCCTCCAGGTGTTTCCTCTAGGCTCTCCAAAGTGGCAAAGTCCCCTCTGTGACTCATACCACACACACACACACACACACACACACACACACACACACACACACACACACACACACACACACACACACACACACACACACACACACACACACACACACACACACACACACACACACACACACACACACACACACACACACACACACACACACACACACTCCATTGTGAAGGCCGCCCCGAGTCTCATTAGTAAGGCTCGGAGCATCTTGTACGAGTGCGTGTCTGTCAGGGCATGACTCACCTTGTGATGCAGAGCACCACTACACAGATGATGACCACCTGGAGTGCTCCAATGATAGAGGCGATGAGGACATAGTGCAGTTTTCCGGAGCCCGGGACCACGTAGAGCACGTTGTACTCTTTGGTGTCGCACTGGGGGCCGCTGAAACCTGAGTGACAGCTGCGAAGCACACGGAAAACACACACAAACGGTCAGTTTAGTACTCAAATAAAAGTGGTCGGTACACCTAAGGCCTAAATCGGGCCTGAACCTGTGTTGCTTATGTGATGTGATTCATTTGAAAGTTGGCGAGATGAAATTTTGCAGTTTTTTTTTTAAAATGTTTTGATAAAATTGCATTGTGTCTTGTTTACAATGTTATTAGATTAGGGCAGGGGTCACGGATCCGGCACACTAACGTCCAAAATCCGGCCCGCGGGAAGTCCCAAATAAAAAAATAAATAACAATTGTTTATTTATATATATATATATATATATATATATATATATATATATATATATACATCCATCCATCCATTTCTACCGCTTATTCCCTTTGGGGTTGCGGGGTCGCTGGTGCCTATCTCAGCTACAATCCACGGTGTACACCCTCGACAAGTCGCCACCTCATCGCATATATATATATATATATATATATATATATACAAATATATACATACATACATATATATATGTATGTGTGTACATACATACATACATACATTCATACATACATATATATATACATACATACATATATTGTGGAGTGTTTTTTATTTATCTACTGATTTTTAATATGCAAGTTTTGTATGTATTATATTTCTGCTTGTATTTCTTTTATCGTTACATGGTTTCCTTTTTTGAGATACGAATCCCCCTGGGTCTGAAAAAATAAATAAAAATACAACCAAAAAAAAAAGGATTAATGTTACCTTGATGCCACCTCATAGAGAAAGATTCTGGTCAATGACCTTTGATAGGCAATGGACAACAGTAAGCGCAGCATTAATTTATATAAACTAATGCAAACAACCATCCCTAGTCATGGGGCAAGAAAACCAAACAAAATCCAGCCAACACAAAATGTCAACATACATGGTCGCAGATAACACAACCTGCTCATTGAACTTTGTGGAAATTATGAAAAAAAAAAAAACCCCATGCACCATATAAAATTCAAAATTACATCCATTACAAAGCATGATGGGAAAAACGCAAAAAACTCCACACTTATCCATTTTTGGTGTGTTTTAGCTGCTTGATATTTCTCAATTGATTACAAAATTTTACGGATGTTGTCACGGAAATAAACAAGGTAGGAGTCAAACTTTCACACATGGTCAATATCCAATTATAATAATTATTATATTTAAATATTTATATATTAATTATATATGTATATATATATATATATATACATACATATATATATATGTTTATATATATAAATACATCTGTATATATACATATATAAATCCATATACATATATACATACATACACATACATTTATATACATATATACATACATGTATACATATATACATATATATATATGTACATATATGCATATATATGTACACATATATACATGTATACATATATATATACATGTACACATATATACACATGTATGCATATATATATACATGTATATACACACACACACATATATATATATACATATATATATATATATATATATATATATATACTGTACTGTGCAATCTACTGATAAAAGTTTCAATAAATCAATCAATCAATCAATCAATCAATCAATATATATATATATATATATATATATGAATATATATGTATATATATATATATATATATATATATATATATGTATATATATATATATATGTATATATATATATATATATACATATTTTAGTTTACCTGCAGTCGGCTTTCGACCAAATTATATCAGCCCAATGCGGCCCCCCAAGTCAAAAAGTTTGGACACCCCTTGGTTAAAGGGTCTGGTTTAGCGTTTTTTCGTCTTCAGTTGAGTCACGGCGGACATGGAGCTTTTGTGCGCGATTGCAGCGGTGCTTCTTCCAAGCAAGTGACACAAATAAAGTATTGCATATTATGACAAGCAGGTTAAAAAATATTCTGCTTTATGCTCCTGTGCCCATGCGAAATTCTTATTGTAGGGAATGATAACCAATGCCAGGCATTGCCTGACTGCGCATAATCAAGCAGTCCGCCGTCTGAGCCATCAGAGAGAGTGACAGCCGCCATTGAACTGTAGATCACAACTGGGCGGAAGGTGGCTGTGGTCAGAATGTCATTAACCTCCATCTTAAGTAGCATGAAACTGCCTTGTGCTGGATTTTTACAGTCAAGTATTGCATTGCATAGTCTATTGTACCAGTAGTGCCCTCTTAAAGGGGACCTATGAACACTTCTTTGTGGTCTCGATAATAGAGATGCGCGGATAGGCAATTATATCACCCGCAACCGCATCACTAAAGTCCGATGGTCGGATCTTCACATATTGTTGCTTTGTTCCTTTTTTCCACATCCTGTTGTTTGGACTTCCTTGTTTCCTGTCCACTTTCCTATGTTTTTTGTCCACTAAAGACGCCGAGATCATTATCCATGCGTTTGTTACGTCTCGTCTCGATTACTGTAACGTATTATTTTCGGGTCTCCCCATGTCTAGCATTAAAAGATTACAGTTGGTACAAAATGCGGCTGCTAGACTTTTGACAAGAACAAGAAAGTTTGATCATATTACGCCTATACTGGCTCACCTGCACTGGCTTCCTGTGCACTTAAGATGTGACTTTAAGGTTTTACTACTTACGTATAAAATACTACACGGTCTAGCTCCAGCCTATCTTGCCGTTTGTATTGTATCGTATTTCCCGGCAAGAAATCTGCGTTCAAAAGACTCCGGCTTATTAGTGATTCCTAGAGCCCAAAAAAAGTCTGCGGGCTATAGAGCGTTTTCCGTTCGGGCTCCAGTACTCTGGAATGCCCTCCCGGTAACAGTTCGAGATGCTACCTCAGTAGAAGCATTTAAGTCTCACCTTAAAACTCATCTGTATACTCTAGCCTTCAAATAGACCTCCTTTTTAGACCAGTTGATCTGCCGCTTCTTTTATTTCTCCTATGTCCCCCCCTCCCTTGTGGAGGGGGTCCGGTCCGATGACCATGGATGAAGTACTGGCTCTCCAGAGTCGAGACCCAGGATGGACCGCTCGTCGGGACCCAGGATGGACCGCTCGCCTGTATCGGTTGGGGACATCTCTACGCTGCTGATCCGCTTGAGATGGTTTCCTGTGGACGGGACTCTCGCTGCTGTCTTGGATCCGCTTGAACTGAACTCTCGCGGCTGTGTTGGAGCCACTATGGATTGAACTTTCACAGTATCATGTTAGACCCGCTCGGCATCCATTGCTTTCGGTCCCCTAGAGGGGGGGGGGTTGCCCACATCTGAGGTCCTCTCCAAGGTTTCTCATAGTCAGCATTGTCACTGGCGTCCCACTGGATGTGAATTCTCCCTGCCCACTGGGTGTGAGTTTTCCTTGCTCTTTTGTGGGTTCTTCCGAGGATGTTGTAGTCGTAATGATTTGTGCAGTCCTTTGAGACCTTTGTGATTTGGGGCTATATAAATAAACATTGATTGATTGATTGATTGATTGACTGTTTTCTTCGTCACCATGGCTACATATTATTTCCACCTGCTACTCTCGGTTCTCGCACACTTGTTTCTTGTAATCACTTCCCATATTGAAGCTCGCCCATTTTCGTTTTTCTGCCTGGGATGCTAATTTGCTTATACGCAACTAGTGACTACTGCTATTGATTATTATTACTCGCCAGCTTTCATGCTACGCTTATTAATTTTTCCTAGCTCTCATGCTAATTGTGTTGTTTTACCTTTTTGTGCCTTCGTGCCATTTAGTTTTGTCTGTTCATATTCCTAGCTTTCATGCTAGCGCCATTTGTTTGCTTTTTCTAGCCTGTTTTGAGTTTAATAAATCTTTATATCTTACCTTACGCTTGTCAGGCTTTCCCCTGACAGTTTGTCTATGTTTCAGTTTTTTCCTCTGCATTTGTCCGGCTCCTCTGTGTGTTTAGTATTTCCTGTCCTTAGTTCCTGTCTAGTGCTCTTATTTTGGTTCAGCTTCCTGTTTGTCTCCCTGTGTCCTGTTTTCACTCGGCTGCGGCTGATTGGCATCTGGTCACACCTAAAGTCAATCAGCCAGCTCCTACTTTACCTGCTTTGTTCCTCCAATCAGGGCTGGATCATTGTATTGTCATTCGGACTTGTCGTTGCCATATGTTGCTCTTATCGTGTCTGTGATCCTTTTCAGCTATTACCTGTCGTGCTACATTTTGTCCTGGTCGTCGTAGCGGTGAGCTGTTCTTGTTAGCCATTAGTTATTTCCAGTTTTTCTGTTCGCTATCCTCTAGCTTCCATGCTAAAGTTCCTTTTTGTTTTCTAGCTTCCAGTGCTAGCTCCCTTAGTTTGTTATTCCGCCCATGTGTGTGCTTTTTGTTTGTTCTTGTTCTATTATTTATATTAAATAATGTCTTCATATCCAATGCCTGCCTCCATCTCTGCATCTCGGGGTTCGACATCAACAGACACTGTGACAACGCTGTGTTTTTGCCCGACACATCCACATCTATGTTATGCCACACAGTCTTCACACTTCCGGTTGATTTTTTGACCACTCCTCTTGACAAAATTGCTGCAGTTCAGCTAAATGTATTGGTTTTCTGACTTGGACTTGTTTCTTCAGCATTGGCCACACGTTTAAGTCAGGACTTTAGGAAGCCCATTCTAAAACCTTAATTTTAGCCTGATTTAGCCATTCCTCTACCACTTTTGGCGTGTGTTTGGGGTCATTGTCCTGTTGGATCACCCAAGTGCGCCCTAGACCTAACCTCTAGGCTTATGATTTTAGGTTGTCCTGAAGAATTTGGATCTAATCCTCCTTTTTTCCATTGTCCCGTTTACTCCCTGTAAAGCACCAGTTCCATTGGCAGCAAAACAGACCCAGAGCATAATACTACCACCACCATGCTTGACGGTAGGTGTGGTGTTCCTGGGATTAAAGGCCTCACTTTTTCACCTATTGCTGGGTATTGTGGCCAAAAAGCTCAATTGTTGTTTAATCGGACATCGCACGGACAAAGATAAGACCTTCTGGAGGAAAGTTATGTGGTCAGATGACACAAAAATTGAGCTGTTTGGCCACAATAACAATCAATAAAAAAATGTATATCATGACATAATATTGGTGTTTATTAGTGTAGCATGTGCTCTTTCTACATATTGATATAAGTCGCTTGAGAATGACGAAAGCTTTCGTGCTCAATGTCAGAGTCACTGGGGGTGCAGTCAGTCCCTCCAGGATTTTACCGACTGGGACGAATCCGGTAATAATATGAGTTGGAACATGCCACAGGTGTGCAGGCTATTGGGAACAGGTGGGTGCCATGATTGGGTATAAAAACAGATTCCCCAAAAATGCTCAGTCTTTCACAAGAAGGGATGGGGCAAGGTACACCCCTTTGTCCACAACTGAGTGAGCAAATAGTCAAACAGTTTAAGAAACACATTTCTCAAAGTGAAATTCCATGAAATTTAGGGATTTCAACATCTATGGTCCCTAATATCATCAAAAGGTTCAGAAAACCACTGTCACTAAATACAGTTTGTCGCTACATCTCTAAGTGCAAGTTAAAGCTCTATTACTCCACTAAATGGCAAAAGCCATTTATCAACAACATCCAGAAATGCCGCCGGCTTCTCTGGGCCCGAGATCATCTAAGATGGACTGATGCAAAGTGGAAAAGTGTTCTGTGGTCTGACGAGTCCACATTTCAAATTGTTTTTGGAAATATTCAACATCGTGTCATCCGGACCAAAGGGGAAGCGAACCATCCAGACTGTTTTCGACGCAAAGTTCAAAAGCCTGCATCTGTGATGGTATGGGGGTGCATTACTGCCCAAGGCATGGGTAACTTACACATCTGTGAAGGCACCATTAATGCTGAAAGGTACATACAGGTTTTGGAACAACATATGCTGCCTTCTAAGCGCCGTCTTTTTCATGGACGCCCCTGCTTATTTCAGCAAGACAATGCCAAGCCACATTCAGCACGTGTTACAACAGCGTGGCTTCGTAAAACAAGAGTGCAGGTACTTTCCTGGCCCGCCTGCAGTCCAGACCTGTCTCCCTTTGAAAATGTGTGGCGCATTATGAAACGTTAAATACGACAGCGAAGACTGTTGAACGACTGAAGCTTTACATAAAACAAGAATGGGAAAGATTTCCACTTTCAAAGCTTCCACAATTAGTTTCCTCAGTTCCCAAACGTTTATTGAGTGTTGTTAAAAGAAAAGGTGATGTAACACAGTGGTGAACATACCCTTTCCCAACTACTTTGGCACGTGTTGCAGCCATGAAATTCTAAGTTAATTAATATTGGGAGAAAAAAAAAAGTTTATGAGTTTGAACAACAAATATCTTGTCTTTGTAGCATATTCAACTGAATATGGGTTGAAAAGTATTTGCAAATCATTGTATTCCATTTATATTTACATCTAACACAATTTCCCAACTCATATGGAAACAGGGTTTGTAAATTATTTAATGTTTCCGTGCGGCCCGGCAGCAAATGCGTCACGCACCTGTGGTTGGGGACCACTACCGTAAGGGACAACCGGTAGAAAAAAAGGATGGATGTATGGATGACCAACACTGATTGCAGAGCATATGTGAGCCTTGCGTTTACAACTGGTTATTTCCCCCCCCCAAAAAACAATCCTCAAAAGCCAAGAGCTCGGTGCTATGAGAAGGACTGGGACTAATTGAGACGACCTCGGCCCTTAGGAAGGGGTTCAATTAAATGTCACACCTTTTATCTTTCCGACTTCCTGCTCTCACAATCTTCCTTTAGCGTCTCTGTCTCAGGGGGGATTGTTATCGCCCAACACCAGCATATCCGGAAAATGCTCACATACACACCGTTTACCCACCCGTCCGTCTCACAGTGTGAGACCATTTCAACCTTGGTGTATTTGGGGGTTTACACACACACACACACACACACACATACACACACACACACACACACACACCTGCTCCTTTTTAGGTGAGCAGTAGGGGGCAGCAAAGATCTTTAACAGCCGCCTGTGTTCTCGGCGCTATCTGACAACAAGAAAAATGTCTGTCTAGACAAGCAAAAGGGTGAGCGAGGTTAGAGAGAACGGGGAGAGATAGTAGTTGTGCTGACCCCCCTGGCTGATACACTATCAGCCTGTAAATGAAGACACCAACATAACACATTCTTTCTGCATGTCTGTTGCTTCACCATCCTTGCCCCGTGACGTCAACTCCCGGCCCGGCCCGGTCCGGTCCAGGCATCAAACTGCACCAAAAAAAAATACAAACATTTTCCTTTTCATGTCCGTAGCTACAGCTGAGTGTACTCATTTGCAGCACAGCACTCTCTACGCAAGCGGCGGCATCACATTAGCGTCACCCCGGGGGCAAGAAAACGAAGCCTGCAGGTGAGTCGAACCGGCTTCCGAGGGAGGGGGGGAATGAAAAAGTGACAAAGCAACGATCAAAGCGGCCAAAAGTTCAAGCTTGTCCAGCAGCACTCAGAGTTACGTAAGTGTAGGTCGGGGGTTGGCAACCCGCGGCTCTAGAGCTGCAAAGACAAGATATTTAACGTTCCAACTGGAAAACTTTGTTATTTTTTTGCAAATATTAGCTCATTTGGAATTTGTTTTCAACAAAAGTGGGACAAGTGGCAAAAGAGACTGAGAACGTTGAGGAATGCTCATCAAACACTTATTTGGAACATCCCAAAGGTGAATAGGGATTTAACCATCTACGGTCGGTAATATCATCAAAAGGTTCGGAGAAATCACTGCACGTAAGCGATGATATCACGGATCTTCGATCGCTCAGGTGGTACTGCATCGAAAAGCGACATTAGTGTGATTTGGACATTAGAATTTGTTCAATTCCAAATCAATGTTATCCAACAAAAACAATGTCGAAACAACATGCATTTTGACAACGTTTATTCAATGTCAGGTTGTGACATTGATTTGACTATTGACATTTTTGGTAATTTCCCAACCAATATTGTACAACACAAAAACAACGTTGAAACAACATGCTTTTTTGACGTTTATTCAATGTCAGGTTGTGATGTTGATTTGACCATTGAAATTTGATCATTTTCCAACCAATATTTTACAACACAAATACAACGTTGAAACAACATGCTTTTTGATGTTTATTCAATGTTAAGTTGTGATGTTTTGACCATTGAAATTTGGTAGTTTTCCAACCAATATTTTACAACAAATATACAACGTTGAAACAACATTCTTTTAGACAACATTTATTCAATGTCAGGTTGTGACGTTGACTTGACCATTGACATTTTTGGTCATTTCCCGACCAACATTACAACACAAATACAACGTTGAAACAACATACTTTTTGACGTTTATTCAATGTCAGGTTGTGACTTTGATTTTACCATTGAAATTTGGTAATTTTCCAACAAATATTTTACAACACAAATACGACGTTGAAACAACATAGTTTTTGACATTTATTCAATGTCAGGTTGTGACTTTGATTTTACCATTGAAATTTGGTCATTTCCCGACCAATATTTTACAACACAAAAACAACGTTGAAACAACATGCTTTTTTGACGTTTATTCAATGTCAGGTTGTGATGTTGATTTGACCATTGAAATTTGATCATTTTCCAACCAATATTTTACAACACAAATACAACGTTGAAACAACATGCTTTTTGATGTTTATTCAATGTTAAGTTGTGATGTTTTGACCATTGAAATTTGGTAGTTTTCCAACCAATATTTTACAACAAATATACAACGTTGAAACAACATTCTTTTAGACAACATTTATTCAATGTCAGGTTGTGACGTTGACTTGACCATTGACATTTTTGGTCATTTCCCGACCAACATTACAACACAAATACAACGTTGAAACAACATACTTTTTGACGTTTATTCAATGTCAGGTTGTGACTTTGATTTTACCATTGAAATTTGGTAATTTTCCAACAAATATTTTACAACACAAATACGACGTTGAAACAACATAGTTTTTGACATTTATTCAATGTCAGGTTGTGACTTTGATTTTACCATTGAAATTTGGTCATTTCCCGACCAATATTTTACAACACAAATACAACGTTGAAACAACATGCTTTTTGATGTTTATTCAATGTTAGGTTGTGACGTTGACTTGACCATTGAAATTTGGTCATTTTCCAACCAATATTTTACAACAAATATACAACGTTGAAACAACATTCTTTTAGACAAAATTTAATCAATGTCAGGTTGTGACGTTGACTTGACCATTGAAATTTTTGGTCATTTCCCGACCAACATTACAACACAAATACAACGTTGAAACAACATGCTTTTTGATGTTTATTCAATGTCAGGTTGTGACGTTGATTTGACCATTGAAATTTGGTCATTTTCCAACCATTTTTTTACAACACAAATATGACGTTGAAACAACATACTTTTTGACATTTATTCAATGTCAGGTTGTGACTTTGATTTGACCATTGATATTTCGGTCATTTCCCAACCAATATTTTACAACAAATATACAAAGTTAAAACAACATTTTTTTAGACAACATTTATTCAATGTCAGGTTGTGACGTTGACTTGACCATTGAAATTTTTGGTCATTTCCCGACCAATATTACAACACAAATACAACGTTGAAACAACATGCTTTTT
Organism: Nerophis ophidion; assembly: GCF_033978795.1. Taxonomy (NCBI): domain Eukaryota; kingdom Metazoa; phylum Chordata; class Actinopteri; order Syngnathiformes; family Syngnathidae; genus Nerophis; species Nerophis ophidion. Next base: position 13,604,919 of record NC_084623.1, read on the forward strand.
TGACGTTTATTCAATGTCAGGTTGTGACGTTGATTTGACCATTGAAATTTGGTCATTTCCCAACCAATATTTTACAACAAATATACAACGTTGAAACAACATTCTTTTAGACCACATATATTCAATGTCAGGTTGTGACGTTGATTTGACCATTGAAAGTTGGTCATTTTCCAACCAATTTTTTACAACACAAATACGACGTTGAAACAACATACTTTTTGACATTTATTCAATGTCAGGTTGTGACTTTGATTCGACCATTGACATTTTGGTCATTTCCCAACCAATATTGTACAACACAAAAACAACGTTGAGACAACATCCTTTTTGACAATGTTTAATCAATGTCAGGATGTGACGTTTTGATCATTGAAATTTTTGGTCATTTCCCAAGCAATATTGTACTACACAAATACAACGTTGAAAAAACATCCTTTCAGACAACATTTATTCAATGTCAGGTTGTGACTTTGACTTGACCACTGACATTTTTGGTCATTTCCCGACCAATATTTTACAACACAAATACGACGTTGAAACAACATGCTTGTTGACATTTATTCAATGTCAGGTTGTGACTTTGATTTGACCATTAAAATTTGGTCATTTTCCAACCAATATTTTACAACAAATATACAACGTTGAAACAACATTCTTTTAGACAACATTTATTCAATGTCAGGTTGTGACGTTGACTTGACCATTGAAATTTTTGGTCATTTCCCGACCAATATTACAACACAAATACAACGTTGAAACAACATCCTTTCTGACGAGGTTTATTCAATGTCAGGTTGTGACGTTGATTTGACCATTGAAATTTGGTCATTTTCCAACCAATTTTTTACAACACAAATACGACGTTGAAACAACATACTTTTTGACATTTATTCAATGTCAGGTTGTGACTTTGATCTGACCATTGACATTTTGGTCATTTCCCAACCAATATTGTACAACACAAAAACAACGTTGAAACAACATCCTTTTTGACAATGTTTAATCAATGTCAGGTTGTGACGTTTTGATCATTGAAATTTTTGGTAATTTCCCAACCAATATTGTACAACACAAATACAACCTTGAAAAAACATCCTTTTAGACAATGTTTATTCAATGTCAGGTTGTGACGTTGATTTGACCATTGAAATTTGGTCATTTATCCATCAATATTTTACAACAAATATACAACGTTGAAACAACATTCTTTTAGACAACATTTATTCAATGTCAGGTTGTGACGTTGACTTGACCATTGAAATTTTTGGTCATTTCCCAAGCAATATTGTACTACACAAATACAACGTTGAAAAAACATCCTTTCAGACAACATTTATTCAATGTCAGGTTGTGACTTTGACTTGACCACTGACATTTTTGGTCATTTCCCGATCAATATTTTACAACACAAATACGACGTTGAAACAACATGCTTGTTGACATTTATTCAATGTCAGGTTGTGACTTTGATTTGACCATTAAAATTTGGTCATTTTCCAACCAATATTTTACAACAAATATACAACGTTGAAACAACATTCTTTTAGACAACATTTATTCAATGTCAGGTTGTGACGTTGACTTGACCATTGAAATTTTTGGTCATTTCCCGACCAATATTACAACACAAATACAACGTTGAAACAACATCCTTTCTGACGAGGTTTATTCAATGTCAGGTTGTGACGTTGATTTGACCATTGAAATTTGGTCATTTTCCAACCAATTTTTTACAACACAAATACGACGTTGAAACAACATACTTTTTGACATTTATTCAATGTCAGGTTGTGACTTTGATCTGACCATTGACATTTTGGTCATTTCCCAACCAATATTGTACAACACAAAAACAACGTTGAAACAACATCCTTTTTGACAATGTTTAATCAATGTCAGGTTGTGACGTTTTGATCATTGAAATTTTTGGTAATTTCCCAACCAATATTGTACAACACAAATACAACCTTGAAAAAACATCCTTTTAGACAATGTTTATTCAATGTCAGGTTGTGACGGTGATTTGACCATTGAAATTTGGTCATTTTCCAACCAATATTTTACAACAAATATACAACGTTGAAACAACATTCTTTTAGACAACATTTATTCAATGTCAGGTTGTGACGTTGACTTGACCATTGAAATTTTTGGTCATTTCCCTACCAATATTACAACACAAATACAACGTTGAAACAACATCCTTTTTGACGTTTATTCAATGTCAGGTTGTGACGTTGATTTGACCATTGAAATTTGGTCATTTTCCAACCAATATTTTACAACACAAATACGACGTTGAAACAACATACTTTTTGACATTTATTCAATGTCAGGTTGTGACGTTGATTTGACCATTGACATTTTTGGTCATTTCCCAACTGATATTGTACTACACAAACACAAAGTTGAAACAACATACTTTCTGACGAGGTTTATTCAATGTCAGGTTGTGACGTTGATTTGACCATTGAAATTTTTGGTCATTTCCCAACCAATATTGTACTACACAAATACGACGTTGAAACAACATACTTGTTGACATTTATTCAAAGTCAGGTTGTGACTTTGATTTGACCATTGAAATTTGGTCATTTTCCAACCAATATTTTACAACACAAATACGACGTTGAAACAACATACTTTTTGACATTTATTCAATGTCAGGTTGTGACTTTGATTTGACCATTGACATTTTGGTCATTTCCCAATCAATATTGTACAACACAAAAACAACATTGAAACAACATGCTTTTTGACAACATTTATTCAATGTCAGGTTGTGACGTTGACTTGACCATTGAAATTTTTGGTCATTTCCCGACCAACATTACAACACAAATACAACGTTGAAACAACATGCTTTTTGACGTTTATTCAATGTCAGGTTGTAACGTTGACTTGACCATTGAAATTTGGTCATTTTCCAACCAATATTTTACAACACAAATACGACGTTGAAACAACATACTTTTTGACGTTTATTCAATGTCAGGTTGTGACGTTGAGTTGACCATTGACATTTGGTCATTTTCCAACCAGTATTTTACAACACAATTACAACGTTGAAACAACATGCCTTTTGTTATGATCCGCTGCCCGGATCATATTATGTTCAGGTATGTTCTGCTAATGTTTGACTTAGTTCCTAGTTCCTTGTTTGTTCTGTCTTCATAGTTACTTATTAGTTTCACCTGCCACTTGTTCCCGGACGCGCGCCTGTGTTGTAATTACTTTCGTTATTTAAGCCTGCCCTCTCCCGTCAGTTGGCCTGGGTCCATCGTTTTGCGGTAAGCAACAATCGCGTTCATGTTTCTGATTCCTGAATCGGTGCTAAGTGTTAGCCTTAGCTTCCTGTGCGTTCGGCACGCTGCTCTAGTGTTTCCTGAATCTATGCTAAGTGTTAGCATTAGCTTCCCACATTTCTTTTGTTTATTTCTGCCCGTTTTTTTTTACTGTGTCTGCGTTATTAAATTATGTTATCTTTATCTTAAGCGTGACACTTTTAGACAATGTTTATTCAATGACGTTGATTTAAACATTGATATTTTTTGTCATTTCCCAACCAATATTGAACAACACAAAAACAACATGCTTTTTGACAATGTTTATTCAATGTCAGGTTGTGACGTTGATTTAACCATTGAAATTTGGTCATTTTCGGACCAATATTTTATGACTTGCTCAGTCTGCTTGTGGTTAGATTGTCCGCTCTGAGATAGATAGGTCGTGAGTTCAAACCCTGGCCGAGTCATACCAAAGACTAATAAAATAGGAGCCATTACCTCCCTGCTTGGCACTCAGCATCAAGTGTTGGATTTGGGGGTTGAATCACCAAAAATGATTCCCGAGCGCGGCCAGTGCTGCTGCTCACTGCTCCCCTCAACTCCCAGGGGGTGGAACAAGGGGATGGGTCAAATGTCACACACACAACTAGTGTGTGTGTGACAATCATTGGTACTTTAACTTAACAACACAAATACAACGTTGAAACAACATGTTTTTCTGACTTTTATACAATGTCAGGTTGTGACGTTGATTTGACCGTTGAAATTTGGTCAATTCCCAACCAAAAACACGGATCCAACGTTGGACATCAACATCTCGATTTACAAATACAACTATTTTGCAACTTTGTTTCAAAGTCCTTTTTAAGGGACATGTATGGATAATCAACGTTGTATCAACGTCTTGTGTCTGCTGGGGTGATGGAAAAAAAAAAAGTGGTAGCAGAGGAGTTAAAGGGTATTATTAGGGAGCAGCTCAAACAGCCCATAGCCAAAGGGGACACTCGAATGAAACTGTCTGCGACCCAGTCAGTCTATCTATGTTTACCCTCTGGTTTTTGGCAGCAGGTGATACTGCCGGAGCCACACCAGCATCCTCTGACAGACAAATAAAACAAAGAGCTATGAAAACAGAACCTCTTTGGCTGAGGTAATAAAGAGGTCTGTGCAACTTTTGAATTCGCGATTGTCTTTTTGCGTAAAACACTAAAGGCAGACATTTTGAAAGTTGGCCTGAATGCACACACTGCAAAAACTGAAATCTAAGTAAGATGAAATATCTCAAATAAGGTTGATATTTGCTTATTTTCTGTCTGATATGATAATTCTTCTCTCTAAGCAGATTTTATGTTAGCGTGTTTTACTTGTTTTAAGGCAGGTGTCACCAACGCGGTGCCCGCGGGCACCAGGTAGCCCGTAAGGACCAGATGAGTCGCCCGCTGGCCTGTTCTAAAAATAGCTCAAATAGTAGCACTTACCAGTGAGCTGCCTCTATTTTTTTAATTGTATTTATTTACTAGCAAGCTGGTCTCGCTTGGCTCGACATTTTTGATTCTAAGAAAGACAAAACTCAAATAGAATTTGAAAATCCAAGAAAATATTTTAAAGACTTGGTCTTCACTTGTTTAAATAAATTCATTTATTTGTTTAATTTCCTTCTTATAACTTTCAGAAAGACAATTTAACCTTAAAAATGATTTTCAAACACATATAACTTTTTACCTTTTAAAATCCTTCCTCTTCTTTCCTCACAATTTAAATCAATGTTCAAGTTTTTTTTTTTTTTAATTGGAAAGAATAATAAATACATTCTAATTCAACTCTTCATTTTAGCTTCTGTTTTTTCGACAAAGAATATTTGTGAAATATTTCTTCAAACTTATTATGATTAAAATTCCCCAAAAATATTCTGGCAAATCTAGAAAATCTGTAGAATCAAATTTAAATCTTATTTCAATGTCTTTTGAATTTCATTTTAAAAATTTTGTTCTGGAAAATCTAAAAAAAATATTGTTTTGTCTTTGTTAGAAATATAGCTTGGTCCAATGTGTTATATATTCTAACAAAGTGCAAATTGGATTTTAACCTATTTAAAACATGTCATCAAAATTCTAAAATTAATCCTAATCAGGAAAAAAATTACTAATGATGTTCCATAAATTCTCTTTTTTTTTTAAAAAAACAATTCGAATTAACTAGTTTTTCTCTTTATTTTTTGGGTTGAATTTTGAATTTTAAAGAGTCGAAATTGAAGATAAACTATGTTTCAAAATTAAATTTTCATTTTTTTCATGTTTTCTCCTCTTTCAAACCGTTCAATTAAGTGTTTTTTAACCATTTATTATCTACAAAAAACCTTCTGTAAAAGGAAAAAAAATGTACGACGGAATGAGAGACAGAAATAACAATTTTTTTTAATACATATATAGATTTATTTATCAAAGGTAAATTGAGCAAATTGGTTATTTTTGGCAATTTATTTAAGTGTGTATCAAACTGGTAGCCCTTCGCATTAATCAGTACCCAAAAAGTAGCTCTTGGTTTCAAAAAGGTTGGTGACCCCTGTTTTAAGGGTTTCCTTATGTCAAGCATGAAATAAAAAAATCATGACTTTGACACAATTCTGTCTCATAATTAAAACAGATGACAGCCAAATGAACTTTGCTGTTTTATTTTTAATGAAACAATAGAAAATACGTACTCATATATTAGTACGGTTGGCACAGTACAGTTAACTGACAGTTAATATTTAAACATTTAACATGTGACATTTCTAACAATTTTGAACAGAAATAGTTAATACACACTCAGATAAATTCAATAAAAAAAAAATTGTGGTCAGGGGCCGGGCTGTAAATATATATATACATATATATATATATATATATATATATATATATATATATATATATATATATATATATATATATATATATATATATATATACATATATATACATATGTGTATACATATATATATATATATATATATATATATATAGATATATGATGTCATTTTATCAAAGGGAAAATGCAAGAAATGTAATGCCGAGCGCATATCATTATGACAAGATAATAACACTAGCATTTATTTAATTTAAAAATAATTTTAAACATATTAAGAAAAAAGTCTCATACTTGTTTTCTCTATCAAGAAAAGTGCACTTGTTATTAGTGAGAAAATACTTACTAATGACAAGTGCACTATATGTATATATATATATATATATATATATATATATATATATATATAAATATATATATATATATATATATATATATATATAAATATATATATATATATATATATATATATATATATATATATATATATATATATATATATATATATATATATATATATATTTATCTGAGTGTGCATTAACTATTTTAAGGTATTTTAGGGTTCATTGAAGTTAACTAATTTTACTTGTTTTGGAAAGTCTTGACAAGCCCAATTTTCTTGTTCTATTGGCAGATAATTTTGCGTAGTTCAAGAAAAATGCCTCTAATTGTGGTATTTTTTTGTTTTGTTTTTGAACACTGACTTTTTGCAGTGATAGGCTCCAGCACCCCCCGCAACCCCAAAAGGGACGAGCGGTAGCAAATGGATGGTTTGTTACAATTGTTACTTGAAACCTCGGCTCCCAGGAACATGTTCTATTTCTGCTGCAAATGATATTCACAGCAGCATCTTCTGCTTACTGGCACACAAGCCCTTATTTGGTAGGTAAAGAGGTGTGCAAAAAAAAAAAAATGCACGGAGTCCAGAAATTTGATCAAATTTGTGCAAGAAGATGAATCTCATTTGGGGCAGTGAGGAATCAAACACAGGATTCATTGGAAGCGATGCAGCATAAGGCAGTATCGTGACCTGCTGTTACTCTGCGACTCAACACGCCGGGAGAGCTCGCACATGACAAACAAACCCTGATTACGAAATCAACGGGCTCTATCGCTTGCTTTGCTGTTGCCTAACTTCACATCTTATTCATTAGGCAGTACGGCGCCTTCATTTCTGGTTGCGAAGTCCGCCCCCTGGCGAGTTTACAAGAAGCACATTTCGGGTCCATCAACACTGCAGCAAAAAATAACTCAGACATACAGTATACATGCAGCATACACATACTGTAGATATGCATTCACTCTACAAACATACATGTACACATACTGCACATTTGCATTCACTCTACAAACATACATATAAATATACTGTACATATGTATTCGCTCTACAAACATACATATACATATACTGTACATATACATTCAGTCTACAAACATACATGTACACATACTGCACATTTGCATTCACTCTACAAACATACATATACATATACTGTACATATGTATTCACTCTACAAACGTATATATATACATATACTGTACATATGTATTCACTCTACAAACATACATATACACATACTGTACATATGCATTCACTCTACAAACATACATATACACATACTGTACATATACATTCACTCTACGAACATACATATACACATACTGTACATATGCATTCACTCTACAAACATACATATACACATACTGTACATATGCATTCACTCTACATACATATACACATACTGTACATATGCATTCACTCTACAAACATACATATACACATACTGCACATATACATTCACTCTACAAACATACATATACACATACTGCGCATATGCATTCACTCTACAAACATATATATACACATACTGTACATATACATTCACTCTACAAACATACATATACACATACTGTACATATGCGTTCACTCTACAAACATATATACACACATACTGTACATATTTTGTTGTTACTTTTTACCCCCCCCCCATTTTACTTAGTTCAAGTAAAATATGCCTATTTTATTTTTTTATTATTATTTTTGAAAGTCTAGACAAGCCACATTTTCTTGTTCTATTGGCAGATAATTTTGCTTAGTTCAAGTAAAATATGGCTATTTTTTTATTTTTATTATTTTGAAAGTCTTGACAAGCCAAATTTTCTTGTTCTATTGGCAGATAATTTTGCTTAGTTCAAGTAAAACACGGCTTTTTTCTTTTTTTTTCTTATTTTGGAAAGTCTTGACAAGTCAAATTTTCTTGTTCTTTTGCCAGATAATTTTGCTTAGTTCAAGTATAATACGCCTTTTTTTTCCTATTATTTTGGAAAGTCTTGACAAGCCACATTTTCTTGTTATATTGGCAGATAATTTTGCTTAGTTCAAGTAAAATATGGCTATTTTTTTACTTTTCTTATTTTGAAAGTCTTGACAAGCCAAATTGTCTTGTTCTTTTGGCAGATAATTTTGCTTAGTTCAAGTAAAATATGGCAATTTTTTTATTTTTCTTATTTTGAAAGTCTTGACAAGCCAAATTTTCTTGTTCTATTGGCAGATAATTTTGCTTAGTTCAAGTATAAAACGCCTTTTTTTTCTTATTATTTTGGAAAGTCTTGACAAGCCACATTTTCTTGTTATATTGGCAGATAATTTTGCTTAGTTCAAGTAAAATATGGCTATTTTTTTACTTTTCTTATTTTGAAAGTCTTGACAAGCCAAATTGTCTTGTTCTTTTGGCAGATAATTTTGCTTAGTTCAAGTAAAATATGGCAATTTTTTTATTTTTCTTATTTTGAAAGTCTTGACAAGCCAAATTTTCTTGTTCTATTGGCAGATAATTTTGCTTAGTTCAAGTATAAAACGCCTTTTTTTTCTTATTATTTTGGAAAGTCTTGACAAGCCACATTTTCTTGTTGTATTGGCAGATAATTTTGCTTAGTTCAAGTAAAACACGGCTTTTTTTCTTTCTTTTTTTCTCATTTTGGAAAGTCTTGACAAGTCAAATTTTCTTGTTCTTTTGGCAGATAATTTTGCTTAGTTCAAGTATAAAACGCCTTTTTTTCTTATTATTTTGGAAAGTCTTGACAAGCCACATTTTCTTGTTCTATTGGCAGATAATTTTGCTTAGTTCAAGTAAAATATGGCTATTTTTTTATTTTTCTTATTTTGAAAGTCTTGACAAGCCACATTTTCTTGTTATATTGGCAGATAATTTTGCTTAGTTCAAGTAAAATATGGCAATTTTTTTTATTTTTTTATTTTGAAAGTTTTGACAAGCCAAATTTTCTTGTTCTATTGGCAGATAATTTTGCTTAGTTCAAGTAAAACACGGCTTTTTTCTTTTTTTTTCTTATTTTGGAAAGTCTTGACAAGTCAAATTTTCTTGTTCTTTTGCCAGATAATTTTGCTTAGTTCAAGTATAATACGCCTTTTTTTTCCTATTATTTTGGAAAGTCTTGACAAGCCACATTTTCTTGTTGTATTGGCAGATAATTTTGCTTAGTTCAAGTAAAATATGGCTATTTTTTTACTTTTCTTATTTGGAAAGTCTTGACAAGCCAAATTTTCTTGTTCTATTGGCAGATAATTTTGCTTAGTTCAAGTAAAATATGGCTATTTTTTTACTTTTCTTATTTGGAAAGTCTTGACAAGCCAAATTTTCTTGTTCTATTGGCAGATAATTTTGCTTAGTTAAAGTAAAATATGGCAATTTTTTTTATTTTTTTATTTTGAAAGTTTTGACAAGCCAAATTTTCTTGTTCTATTGGCAGATAATTTTGCTTAGTTCAAGTAAAACACGGCTTTTTTCTTTTTTTTTCTTATTTTGGAAAGTCTTGACAAGTCAAATTTTCTTGTTCTTTTGCCAGATAATTTTGCTTAGTTCAAGTATAAAACGCCTTTTTTTTCCTATTATTTTGGAAAGTCTTGACAAGCCACATTTTCTTGTTATATTGGCAGATAATTTTGCTTAGTTCAAGTAAAATATGGCTATTTTTTTACTTTTCTTATTTTGAAAGTCTTGACAAGCCAAATTGTCTTGTTCTTTTGGCAGATAATTTTGCTTAGTTCAAGTAAAATATGGCTATTTTTTTACTTTTCTTATTTTGAAAGTCTTGACAAGCCAAATTTTCTTGTTCTATTGGCAGATAATTTTGCTTAGTTCAAGTATAAAACACCTTTTTTTTCTTATTATTTTGGAAAGTCTTGACAAGCCACATTTTCTTGTTCTATTGGCAGATAATTTTGCTTAGTTCAAGTAAAATATGGCTATTTTTTTACTTTTCTTATTTTGAAAGTCTTGACAAGCCAAATTTTCTTGTTCTATTGGCAGATAATTTTGCTTAGTTCAAGTAAAACACGGCTTTTTTTCTTTCTTTTTTTCTTATTTTGGAAAGTCTTGACAAGTCAAATTTTCTTGTTCTTTTGGCAGATAATTTTGCTTAGTTCAAGTATAATACGCCTTTTTTTTCTTATTATTTTGGAAAGTCTTGACAAGCCACATTTTCTTGTTCTATTGGCAGATAATTTTGCTTAGTCCAAGTAAAATATGGCAATTTTTTTTATTTTTCTTATTTTGAAAGTCTCGACAAGCCAAATTTTTTTGTTCTATTGGCAGATAATTTTGCTTAGTTCAAGTAAAACACAGCTTTTTTTCTTTTTTTTTTCTTATTTTGGAAAGTCTTGACAAGTCAAATTTTCTTGTTCTTTTGCCAGATAATTTTGCTTAGTTCAAGTATAATACGCCTTTTTTTCCTATTATTTTGGAAAGTCTTGACAAGCCAAATTTTCTTGTTCTATTGGCAGATAATTTTGCTTAGTTCAAGTAAAACACGGCTTTTTTTCTTTTTTTTTTCTTATTTTGGAAATCTTGACAAGTCAAATTTTCTTGTTCTTTTGCCAGATAATTTTGCTTAGTTCAAGTATAATACGCCTTTTTTTCCTATTATTTTGGAAAGTCTTGACAAGCCACATTTTCTTGTTATATTGGCAGATAATTTTGCTTAGTTCAAGTAAAATATGGCTATTTTTTTACTTTTCTTATTTTGAAAGTCTTGACAAGCCAAATTTTCTTGTTCTATTGGCAGATAATTTTGCTTAGTTCAAGTAAAACACGGCTTTTTTTCTTTCTTTTTTTCTTATTTTGGAAAGTCTTGACAAGTCAAATTTTCTTGTTCTTTTGGCAGATAATTTTGCTTAGTTCAAGTATAATACGCCTTTTTTTTCTTATTATTTTGGAAAGTCTTGACAAGCCACATTTTCTTGTTCTATTGGCAGATAATTTTGCTTAGTTCAAGTAAAATATGGCTATTTTTTTATTTTTCTTATTTTGAAAGTCTTGACAAGCCACATTTTCTTGTTATATTGGCAGATAATTTTGCTTAGTTCAAGTAAAATATGGCAATTTTTTTTATTTTTTTATTTTGAAAGTCTTGACAAGCCAAATTTTCTTGTTCTATTGGCAGATAATTTTGCTTAGTTCAAGTAAAACACGGCTTTTTTTCTTTTTTTTTTCTTATTTTGGAAAGTCTTGACAAGTCAAATTTTCTTGTTCTTTTGCCAGATAATTTTGCTTAGTTCAAGTATAATACGCCTTTTTTTTCCTATTATTTTGGAAAGTCTTGACAAGCCACATTTTCTTGTTCTATTGGCAGATAATTTTGCTTAGTTCAAGTAAAATATGGCAATTTTTTTACTTTTCTTATTTTGAAAGTCTTGACAAGCCAAATTTTCTTGTTCTTTTGGCAGATAATTTTGCTTAGTTCAAGTAAAATATGGCAATTTTTTTATTTTTCTTATTTTGAAAGTCTTGACAAGCCAAATTTTCTTGTTCTATTGGCAGATAATTTTGCTTAGTTCAAGTATAAAACGCCTTTTTTTTCTTATTATTTTGGAAAGTCTTGACAAGCCACATTTTCTTGTTATATTGGCAGATAATTTTGCTTAGTTCAAGTAAAATATGGCTATTTTTTTACTTTTCTTATTTTGAATGTCTTGACAAGCCAAATTTTCTTGTTCTATTGGCAGATAATTTTGCTTAGTTCAAGTAAAACACGGCTTTTTTTCTTTCTTTTTTTTCTCATTTTGGAAAGTCTTGACAAGTCAAATTTTCTTGTTCTTTTGGCAGATAATTTTGCTTAGTTCAAGTATAATACGCCTTTTTTTTCTTATTATTTTGGAAAGTCTTGACAAGCCACATTTTCTTGTTCTATTGGCAGATAATTTTGCTTAGTTCAAGTAAAATATGGCTATTTTTTTATTTTTCTTATTTTGAAAGTCTTGACAAGTCAAATTTTCTTGTTCTTTTGGCAGATAATTTTGCTTAGTTCAAGTAAAATATGGCAATTTTTTTTATTTTTTTATTTTGAAAGTTTTGACAAGCCAAATTTTCTTGTTCTATTGGCAGATAATTTTGCTTAGTTCAAGTAAAACACGGCTTTTTTCTTTTTTTTTCTTATTTTGGAAAGTCTTGACAAGTCAAATTTTCTTGTTCTTTTGCCAGATAATTTTGCTTAGTTCAAGTATAATACGCCTTTTTTTTCCTATTATTTTGGAAAGTCTTGACAAGCCACATTTTCTTGTTATATTGGCAGATAATTTTGCTTAGTTCAAGTAAAATATGGCTATTTTTTTACTTTTCTTATTTTGAAAGTCTTGACAAGCCAAATTGTCTTGTTCTTTTGGCAGATAATTTTGCTTAGTTCAAGTAAAATATGGCTATTTTTTTACTTTTCTTATTTTGAAAGTCTTGACAAGCCAAATTTTCTTGTTCTATTGGCAGATAATTTTGCTTAGTTCAAGTATAAAACACCTTTTCTTTCTTATTATTTTGGAAAGTCTTGACAAGCCACATTTTCTTGTTCTATTGGCAGATAATTTTGCTTAGTCCAAGTAAAATATGGCAATTTTTTTTATTTTTCTTATTTTGAAAGTCTTGACAAGCCAAATTTTTTTGTTCTATTGGCAGATAATTTTGCTTAGTTCAAGTAAAACACAGCTTTTTTTCTTTTTTTTTCTTATTTTGGAAAGTCTTGACAAGTCAAATTTTCTTGTTCTTTTGCCAGATAATTTTGCTTAGTTCAAGTATAATACGCCTTTTTTTCCTATTATTTTGGAAAGTCTTGACAAGCCAAATTTTCTTGTTCTTTTGGCAGATAATTTTGCTTAGTTCAAGTATAATATGGCTATTTTTTTATTTTTCTTATTTTGAAAGTCTTGACAAGTCAAATTTTCTTGTTCTTTTGGCAGATAATTTTGCTTAGTTCAAGTAAAATATGGCAATTTTTTTTATTTTTTTATTTTGAAAGTTTTGACAAGCCAAATTTTCTTGTTCTATTGGCAGATAATTTTGCTTAGTTCAAGTAAAACACGGCTTTTTTCTTTTTTTTTCTTATTTTGGAAAGTCTTGACAAGTCAAATTTTCTTGTTCTTTTGCCAGATAATTTTGCTTAGTTCAAGTATAATACGCCTTTTTTTTCCTATTATTTTGGAAAGTCTTGACAAGCCACATTTTCTTGTTATATTGGCAGATAATTTTGCTTAGTTCAAGTAAAATATGGCTATTTTTTTACTTTTCTTATTTTGAAAGTCTTGACAAGCCAAATTGTCTTGTTCTTTTGGCAGATAATTTTGCTTAGTTCAAGTAAAATATGGCTATTTTTTTACTTTTCTTATTTTGAAAGTCTTGACAAGCCAAATTTTCTTGTTCTATTGGCAGATAATTTTGCTTAGTTCAAGTATAAAACACCTTTTCTTTCTTATTATTTTGGAAAGTCTTGACAAGCCACATTTTCTTGTTCTATTGGCAGATAATTTTGCTTAGTCCAAGTAAAATATGGCAATTTTTTTTATTTTTCTTATTTTGAAAGTCTTGACAAGCCAAATTTTTTTGTTCTATTGGCAGATAATTTTGCTTAGTTCAAGTAAAACACAGCTTTTTTTCTTTTTTTTTCTTATTTTGGAAAGTCTTGACAAGTCAAATTTTCTTGTTCTTTTGCCAGATAATTTTGCTTAGTTCAAGTATAATACGCCTTTTTTTCCTATTATTTTGGAAAGTCTTGACAAGCCAAATTTTCTTGTTCTTTTGGCAGATAATTTTGCTTAGTTCAAGTAAAACACGGCTTTTTTTCTTTTTTTTTTCTTATTTTGGAAATCTTGACAAGTCAAATTTTCTTGTTCTTTTGCCAGATAATTTTGCTTAGTTCAAGTATAATACGCCTTTTTTTCCTATTATTTTGGAAAGTCTTGACAAGCCACATTTTCTTGTTCTATTGGCAGATAATTTTGCTTAGTTCAAGTAAAATATGGCTATTTTTTTACTTTTCTTATTTTGAAAGTCTTGACAAGCCAAATTTTCTTGTTCTATTGGCAGATAATTTTGCTTAGTTCAAGTAAAACACGGCTTTTTTTCTTTCTTTTTTTCTTATTTTGGAAAGTCTTGACAAGTCAAATTTTCTTGTTCTTTTGGCAGATAATTTTGCTTAGTTCAAGTATAATACGCCTTTTTTTTCTTATTATTTTGGAAAGTCTTGACAAGCCACATTTTCTTGTTATATTGGCAGATAATTTTGCTTAGTCCAAGTAAAATATGGCAATTTTTTTTATTTTTCTTATTTTGAAAGTCTTGACAAGCCAAATTTTTTTGTTCTATTGGCAGATAATTTTGCTTAGTTCAAGTAAAACACAGCTTTTTTTCTTTTTTTTTTCTTATTTTGGAAAGTCTTGACAAGTCAAATTTTCTTGTTCTTTTGCCAGATAATTTTGCTTAGTTCAAGTATAATACGCCTTTTTTTCCTATTATTTTGGAAAGTCTTGACAAGCCACATTTTCTTGTTCTATTGGCAGATAATTTTGCTTAGTTCAAGTATAAAACACCTTTTTTTTCTTATTATTTTGGAAAGTCTTGACAAGCCACATTTTCTTGTTATATTGGCAGATAATTTTGCTTAGTTCAAGTAAAATATGGCTATTTTTTTACTTTTCTTATTTTGAAAGTCTTGACAAGCCAAATTTTCTTGTTCTATTGGCAGATAATTTTGCTTAGTTCAAGTAAAACACGGCTTTTTTTCTTTCTTTTTTTCTTATTTTGGAAAGTCTTGACAAGTCAAATTTTCTTGTTCTTTTGGCAGATAATTTTGCTTAGTTCAAGTATAATACGCCTTTTTTTTCTTATTATTTTGGAAAGTCTTGACAAGCCACATTTTCTTGTTCTATTGGCAGATAATTTTGCTTAGTTCAAGTAAAATATGGCTATTTTTTTATTTTTCTTATTTTGAAAGTCTTGACAAGCCAAATTTTCTTGTTCTATTGGCAGATAATTTTGCTTAGTTCAAGTATAATATGCCGTTTTTTTCTTATTATTTTGGAAAGTCTTGACAAGCCACATTTTCTTGTTATATTGGCAGATAATTTTGCTTAGTTCACCCAATTTTTGTATTTTTTTTCTTGTGTTTGAACACTGACTTTTTGCAGTTGATGCACGATAGAAGTGTGTGTGTGTTGTGTTGTGTGTTTTACCTGCATGAGGGCTGGGCGGGTATACTGGGGAACTGGCAGTCTCCGTGGACGCAGTAGTTCTTGTAGTGATCTGGACAGGGTGTGTACAGGCCGTCCGCCTGTCCGTTTCCTTTTCATAGACGATACAAATGAAAATACGGGTTGATGGTTTGAGCGATGAAGAAATCGCTCATTCTTTGCCAAACCGGTCATCAGGTGCACTTACGTGTGATGTCTGTTGGTGTAAAATGTCCAGCTCCGCCTTTGTTCCCATCTGGAAAAAGGCCACAAAACCATCAACATTAATCTCAGCTCAGGAAACCTGGCAGCCATCCATTAGGAGATGTATGTTTGAACAAATGCCACAGCGGGGAGCCGGAGTGCAACACTTTGGTCAGAGGCTCCGGAAAGGTGTGCGCCCCTGCCAGGTTAATGCATATAAAAAGGTACCCACCATGGTTGTCTATTATACGGCGCACAGGTAGAAAAGAGGAGTGTCCGAGGGGACCAGAGATAAGAAGAAATGCTGTTTTTGCTCACTTTGCTGAAGCGGCTTGGAAAATTCCCCTTCGCAATAGACCAGGGGTGTCAAACTCAAATACAGAGTGGGCCAAAATTAAAAAACTGAACAATGCCGCGGGCCAAAATTGAACAAATTTACCTTTTAATAGGGACCCAAACAAGTTTTGCAATGAATATTGAACAAGCAAAGCTTATGTTACTTTATAGTGACATGCAAAATCGAGTTTCAAAGAATAATAATTAAAAAATATCAATGGCATATCAAATACAATTTGAATAAAAATGTAATGCCTCTTTTCTATTTGCAGCCCTCTGAGGTAAGTATTAAAATAAACTTTTTCCAAAGGCTAATAATACATTTGAAAATAATATAACAATAATGAATGAATCAAACATTCAGGTAGCCCGGAGAAAGTGCAAGAATAAAAACATTAATTATTGCTCAGTTTGCTAAACTGATTTGCTTTAACACTGAATATAAAACAAGCAACGCTTATATAACTTAACAGGGCAAAAGTAACTTTCAAAAAACAAATGAAAGAATATCAATGGCATATTAAATAAAATGAAAATTAAAAAAAATGGTGGTAGCGGGGGGGGGGGGGGGGTGTATAGTGTAGCGTCTCGGAAGAGTTAGTGCTGGGTATTTGTTCTGTTGTGTTTATGTTGCGAATGTTCTCCCGAAATGTGTTTGGCATTCTTGTTTGGTGTGGGTTCACAGTGTGGCACATATTTGGAACGGTGTTAAACTTGTTTACACGGCCACCCTCAGTATGGGTGTTGACCAAGTAGGCCTTGCATTCATTTCTGTGCGTAAAAGCTTTTCATCTTTTTTTTTCTTATTTTGGAAAGTCTTGACAAGTCAAATTTTCTTGTTCTTTTGCCAGATAATTTTGCTTAGTTCAAGTATAATAGGCCTTTTTTTTCCTATTATTTTGGAAAGTCTTGACAAGCCACATTTTCTTGTTATATTGGCAGATAATTTTGCTTAGTTCAAGTAAAATATGGCAATTTTTTTATTTTTCTTATTTTGAAAGTCTTGACAAGCCAAATTTTCTTGTTCTATTGGCAGATAATTTTGCTTAGTTCAAGTAAAACACGGCTTTTTATCTTTTTTTTTCTTATTTTGGAAAGTCTTGACAAGTCAAATTTTCTTGTTCTTTTGGCAGATAATTTTGCTTAGTTCAAGTATAATACGCCTTTTTTTTCCTATTATTTTGGAAAGTCTTGACAAGCCACATTTTCTTGTTATATTGGCAGATAATTTTGCTTAGTTCAAGTAAAATATGGCAATTTTTTTATTTTTCTTATTTTGAAAGTCTTGACAAGCCAAATTTTCTTGTTCTATTGGCAGATAATGTTTGTAGGGAGGAAAAGAGGACATGACGACAGGTTGTAGAATACGATAAAGGCAGGGTCCTCAATATTGTTGTCCGGGTGGAAATCGGGAGAAATTCGGGAGAATGTTTGCCCCCGGGAGATTTTTCGAGAGGGGCACTGAAATTCGTGAGTCTTCTGGGAAAATCGGGAGGGTTGGCACGTAAGAGTATTAGCGGTGAATGCGGTGTTACAGCGGCACCACTGCTGTATAATACCGGCAGGCCAGCTCTAATGTTAATTTGATATTGCCTTAAGGGCCAAATAAAATTACACGGCGGGCCAAATTTGGCCCACGGGCCAGAGTTTGACACCCATGCAATAGACAAAACCATCTCTTTCCACTCATTATCCGTTTATTGCAGTGATATTTTTTTGTGTGTGTCCGTGGCCAGGAGATATCTGGTTCCACTGAGCAACTATGGGAAAATATTTTTCAACCCCTTCACAGCTATGATGCAAAAGGAAGAAAGTAACAGGAAAAACTCTTGCTTATTTACTCTCGGATATGTTGGTGAAGAAAAAAAATCAGCATTTAAAGGGGAATATTATTACAATTTCAAAAGGGTTAAAAACAATAAAAATCAGTTCCCAGTGACTTGTTTTATTTTTCGAAGTTTTTTTCAAAATTTTACACCACCCGGAATATCCCTGAAAAAAGCTTTAAAGTTCTTGATTTTCGCTATTTGCGACGCGACTGTCCATTTCCCTGTGACTTCATACAGTGCTGCCAATACAAACAACATGGCGGTTACCACAGCAAGATATAGCGACATTAGCTCGGATTCAGACTCGGATTTCAGCA